>NC_070587.1:30151946-30451946 GCF_027409825.1 Scomber japonicus | reverse complement strand
AATATAATATTTATATATGATCCCCTTGAGATTTAAATATAGGCTAAATGTAGTATATAATAAGGATAAAGCTTTCTATTCTACTCTCTTCTAAAGAGAAAAAAATACATAAATGTGATGATGATGTCATTTCAGGAGTGTACGATAACCCGATGTGCACACAAGAGCTGAACCATGGGGTCGTAGTTGTGGGCTACGGCACAGAGAACGGAAAAGACTACTGGCTGGTGAAGAACAGGTATGAATATACACAGTACACACAATATAAACTCAGTCCATATAGCTTCCCAGCCAGCATGCCCATGTGGGCCCACCTTGTTGCTTGAACTGGGCAAATTTTGCAGGTGCCACATGGTTTCAGTAACGTGAAGCCCACTTTGGCTGACTGTATGAGCCCCATAAGGGATGTATGTGGGCTAAGCGGGCATGGGCATGAACAGGGCAAACTGTATGGCCCCATATTGTTTCAGAAACATGGGCCCCACATGTGAAGCCCATGTGGGCTGGCTCAGTGGGCCCTATTTAAGGTCCATTCTGATCCCACTTAGACCCCATATGGACAAACATATGGGTCTCACCCATTTGGGCCCCACCGGAAACCCAGTCAGAACCCACTTGAAGCCCATATGGACAAACACAGGTGTGGACACCATGGAAACTGTGGACAAACCCACTTGGGACCCATATTTGCAGCCCAAATTTAACCCTTCTGGGGCCCACATGGACAAGATAGCTGGGTCCCGTATGTTCCTCACATTATATGATCTTTAGCACTTTGGCTTTGTTGGAGGACAAAGAGAAAGTGAAACACTGAGGTCAGGACAAGAGTTATTTTTGTTCAGATTTTGAGTGTTTTGCTGACATGAGTGTCGTGGTGGCATTGATTCTAAATTCTTCAACTACTTGTATTTAAAGCAATGATTAACACAGACTGCAAAGTTGGGCTAAGCCACAAAATGATTTCTGCATAAAAGAGAAGAAGGAATTTAATTTCCCATCAATTATTACATTAAAAACATAACCAGTTCCCAGAATCCCCACAGTGTGTTTGGATTGAGAGGTTAAGTGATGATCTCTTCTCAGTATATAAGTGATTCAGTTGCTCCATATTTCATATATATGGAAGATTGTTTTGTAGTAGACTGGTTTAAATGAAGTTTAATGGTGACACGCATGAAACAAATTTCTCTCATTTTCTGCTAGAGAACATCATTATGTATTATGAACCTTTCCTCGATGACTTTGCTGTTTATTGATGTAAATTTAGATTTTTCCCTTTACTCATATTCTTTTCTTACTTTTCATCCAGCTGGGGAACTGGTTATGGAGAAGCGGGCTACGTCAAAATGTCACGCAACAAGAACAACCAGTGTGGCATCGCTCAGGTCCCCTGCTACCCCATCATGTAGCTGCAGAGGAAACCAAACTGAGTCTATACAAACTTAAGTTTCCTTCCTACTTTTTTGCATTTTCTTTCTTCTTCATGTGATCACTGATACGCTTTATCTTGTGCCTGTATTTCTGAATCTATAATAAAGATTTTATGAAGCATCACCCCCCTTGTTGAGTCTCAGTCACAGTGATACACGACAGGTTTGCATTGATATATCAGTTATGTGATTAGG
Organism: Scomber japonicus; assembly: GCF_027409825.1. Taxonomy (NCBI): domain Eukaryota; kingdom Metazoa; phylum Chordata; class Actinopteri; order Scombriformes; family Scombridae; genus Scomber; species Scomber japonicus. The sequence goes on along the minus strand of NC_070587.1, from coordinate 30,450,321 downwards.
CCAATGTTGGCATTTCAGTAAATATCAGATCTGTGTTCTGTGCCATTGATGCAGTGGAGGTAAAGATCTGATTTTACTGAAGCAGCTTCAGGCTTGTCTGTTGGTAGCTTCAACTGCCATAAAAACTGCCTGAAAAATGTTACAACAGAATGAACGCAAAATCAATGTCTCTGGTAAATATCTCTATCCTGTGCACATGCTGACATGAAAGCATCTTTAAATTACCTGCCTGTAGGAAAGTAACATTGTCTTATGTAACCAAAAAATGCCCTTTGGCATGTTTTATTTTTATTCTGTGTTGTTGTTGTTTTATATACAATCTCATCAAACAGTGGGTTAATTTTTTCAGAAGCTTAATATAGTTTGTTTAAAAGAAGAGTTTTACATTTTGGTAAATAGCTTTTTATTTTCTTGTGAAAAGTTAGATGAGATGATTGATAGCACTCTTGTAGTATTAAATATAAAACTATAGCCAGCAGCATAAAGACCAGAAACAACTAATTCAGCTCTGTCCAAATGTCTCAAAATCAGCATATCTAAAGTCTACTAACTATGCATGCTGACCTCATTTGTTTAATCAGTTGTGGTTTAACATAACAATATCACCAAATTCTCTACAAGAAAGCTAATAAGCGTATGTGTCCCAAAATGTCAAACAATTGCTGTAAACGCTTTCTCCTAAAGAATGTCAGTAATAGAGGTTTTGATTGAAAGATTTACTGTATGTAAAGTTTTACAAACTATTTTATCCTGAACAGAATAAAACTAGAAAACATTGAGTCATTCAGATCGCTTAAACGCCAACACAAAACATTATGTGGACAAACATTGTTTCAACCAACAAAATGTAGTTTTTCATCTGTCACCACATTTTGTTAGGTTAGTGTACTGCCTAAGCTACACTACAAGGTGACCTGCACCGTCACCAAGCCAATCTAACCCTTCGTTCCAGAGTCAACAATGGAGAACCCTTGTATAGAGTTGTCTATTTTTCCCTAGCACAGAGCCTAGAACCTGGCTACCTTGAATTCATCAGCAGGTTGAATTTCAGTGAGTGTAGGAAAGAGACAGACTCACTGCTCACAGGTGTGATGCACATAGCACATCAAAAGACCCATTATTATGCCAGATCCAAATTCCAGACAGCTCGGTATATTTAAGAAGACTGAACCAATTGGCTACCTTTTCCCTGTTTTCCATGGTGGTACCTCATCATTATTAATTCTTATTCATATTTTTGATTGATTTCCACAATTAATAAATATATTTGATATCTTTACTATAACAGCCTCCACTTCTGACGAATTTCTCACGAAATTCTGACTTCTGCTCACAAAATGGATTGATGAAATCCTGACCTCTGTTTACAAAATGGATTGATGAAATCCTGACCTCTGTTTACAAAATGCAGCTTGATAGAACACCTTCACAGTCTAGTGTCCTTACAACATCTGTTATACCTCATAACGAACAGAGATGCTTTTGGTTTTAATGCTGGAAACTTTATCAACAAAAAAGACCACAAATGTTTCAAATCTTTCAATAGAAGAGACTTCACTGGAATTGGGAGAATGGTGGATGAAAGAGTTAATAGTCCTAAAGAGCAACTTGTGGTTGTGTGGATTAGTATTTTGAGCTTTCGTCCTTCACAGTGTTATTCAACTCTTTTAACAGCTTTTTCATAGCATTAAAATTGCACCTTAATTTGGAAGCTTTCCATTTCCATTCAGCAGGTTTACTTGCCCTTCAAAAGCTGCAGACAGTGGCAGCACTTGACACTCACAGTGTCCCTGTCTCTAAGTTAATAGCAAAGGACATTGAACAATTGTATCCAGACAACTGTAATCACCACATTGATGATTAGGGAACTGGAATACAAATATTTAGTTGATTTACCCCCCTCCCTGAGCTACTACCTTATCGTGGTGGAGGGGTTTGCGTGTCCCAATGACCCCAGGAGCTCAGTTGTCTGGTGTTTGTATGCCCCTGATAGGGTCTCCCATGGCAAACAGGTCCGGGGGGAAGGGCCAGACAAAGGGTAGCTCAGAAGACCCTAATGATGAGTACAAAAAATGTTTTTCCGTGTCCATCGCCTGGACGCGGGTCACCGGACGAGGGACACGGAAAACCATCTTTTGTACTGGAGCCAGGCCTGGGGTTGGGGCACGGGGGCGAGCGCCTGGTGGCCGGGCCTTCACCCATGGGGCCCGGCCGGACACAGCCCAAAGACGGGACATTGGACCCCGCTCCTACAGACTCACCATCAGTGGGAGGGGCCAAAGGGGTCGGATGCGCTGTGAGCTGGGAGGCAGCCGAAGGCAGGGACCTTGGCGGTCCAATCCTCGGCTGCAGAAACTAGCTCTAGGGACGTGGAACGTCACCTCTCTGGTGGGGAAGGAGCCTGAGCTGGTGCGCGAGGTTGAGAAGTTCCGGCTAGATATAGTCGGCCTCACCTCGACACACAGCAAGGGCTCTGGAACCAGTCTCCTTGAGAGGGGTTGGACTCTCTTCCACTCTGGAGTTGCCACTGGTGAGAGGCGCTGGGCAGGGGTGGCAATACTTATTGCCCCCTGGCTTCGTGCCTGTACGTTGGAGTTTACCCCGGTAGACGAGAGGGTAGCCCCCCTCCGCCTTCGGGTTGGGAGACGGATCCTAACTGTTGTTTGTGCTTATGGTCCAAACAGCAGCTCCGGATAAGACCCCGGATAAGCGGAAGAGGACGGTACGGTACGGTACTTGATTTACCCCATGTAACCCAAAGTGAGAAAGTTAGACTTATGTAGAAGACGAGCTCTAAAGCTGTTCACAAGTTATATAGTCACAACCTCCCAGAGTTAGAAATGACTACGAAGAGCTCAGTTAAGCACGAATGGAAGAATTATCTTCTACTGCTGACAATATCTCAGCAATGGTTGCAGCGCTGCAAATTAAACATTCCCATCGTGAGCATCCCAAACATTACTATCAACCTTTGAGGCATGCATACTCTCAGGGTAAGAATGCACCAAGCTTTGAAGAAAGCTGACGGAACCAATTGGGCTGCTGCTATTACAGGTTCCATTCTTCTGCAAAGGCTTTCTGCAAGATGTTGGAACACAATATCAGTGCTTTCCATATTGTTAATATGTGGGATGTATCAGTTCAGTCCATTAATCACCAGTTTATTATTAATTGACATGTGCACACTCCTGTTCAAACAACCACACTGTCTTTGAGCCAACAAACTGAATTAAAGTTGTCAAAGCCTGCTTGTCAGTGAACACACAGGAGAATGCACTCACCACTTCTTTTTCGTTTCCAATTAACTGATTTGAATGAGTTTGGTTTCCATTCGGCTTATAGGATATTAATGAGGCCATTTTTGCAGCAAGGAATTTCTGACCTGTTCACAATATGGAGTGATGAAATCCTGACCTTTGTTTACAAAATGGAGTGATGAAATCCTGACCTTTGTTTACAAAATGGAGTGATGAAATCCTGACCTCTGTTTGCAATATGGAGTGATGAAATCCTGACCTCTGTTTGCAATATGGAGTGATGAAATCCTGACCTTTGTTTACAAAATGGAGTGATGAAATCCTGATCTTTGTTTACAAAATGGAGTGATGAAATCCTGACCTTTTGTTTACAAAATGGAGTGATGAAATCCTGACCTCTGTTTGCAAAATGCAGCTCGCAAGAACACCTTCAAGGTCCGGTGTCTTGATGAAGATCAACTCACTTTACCAGAACTCCTTGCATCAACTTGCAATATTCAGCTCGCTAGAACACCTTCACAGTAGTGTCTTTTGGTGCATATATATATAGTCTTAAAACATTTTAGCGCTATAATAGCAGAAGTACATTATGAAGAGCTGCACTCATCAAACTTTTTGATGAGTGCAAAAAAATGTTAAAAAATTTAGGACGAGGCAGCATGCTCTGGCCAGTTTGTCAAGATCAGCCAGCACAGGTATTCCCTCAATGATGACGACCACCGTATCTGTCTCATGGCAAGCATAGATCCTCATACTCATTCATACAGCTGCCTCTTCTGTTCCCTGTACTACATAAAATCGAGACATACAATCTGCTCCATTTGTTGATGAAAGATAAAAAATATATTTATGCCATAGGATTTCAGTACTGTCCCTATAATATGCCACCAAATGTGAAGGTATTGCAGCCAAATGCCACCAATTTATCTGTCTTATTTTTAAATGAACAAAGAGATGCAATTTGTTTCTGATAAACAGGCCAAAGGTAGAAACTGCCTCTGGCTTGAAAATAATTTGTTTGAGATTTGATGCCTTCTGTCGGCCGTATTGGTGACAAACTGGTGATGAACTGAATTGTTGTTTGACTTCTGGTGATGATCAACTCCTCATGTCTTTATCTCTGTCGTCATCTTTTGTCTAGCCCCTAACAGCTGGAGCAAAAGCTGGGACAACAAGGGCTACATCCTGATGGCACGTACCCGTTGCAACGCGTGTGGCATTGCCAACTTCGCCAACTATCCCATAATGTGAGGAGACGAGTCTGGAGCTCAAACAGATACAAGGAACTTTGCTAAGACTACTGCACACAAAGAATATGTCACACGGCAGTTGGGACTGGTTTTATTGTTTTATTGTTGTATAATATTAGAGTTTTCTTGCATGGGTTTTATTCATATAGTGTGTGTGTGTGTGTTTTAAATTACTAGTGTGTTTTTAGTTTTTATTGCATGTTTTAGATTGCACAACTACAAGTGAACGCACCTCATTAGTGAATGACACAGTGGCAACAGAAGAAAGTAGTGATGGGAACAGCAGTTCTTTTTACTGTACTGAATCTCTAGAATCCGTTCATTAAAACTGTTTCTGACAGTTTGGTAAGAAACATGCTGACAGTGCTCCCATTGTTCCTCTGGTCCTGCTATTGGGTTGATGTCCTGTCCAGCTCTCCTTGTGTCACATCCAGTCTCCTGGTATCTCCTCCATGCTCCTCAGACTGCGCTGGGAGACACATCAAACCTTCTTGCAACTACACGTATGGGTGTGCCATCTTGGAGGAGCTGGATTGACTATACAACCTGATTGCAGGTACCGCCTCATGCTACCAGCAGTGACAAGGACACAAGCAGAACTCGTGCTCAGAATTCAAAACTAGAGAAGAATCAGGAAGGATAAGGAGAAAAACAGTAGTCTGTAGTCCTTTTCTTCTCCATTGCACCTGTTGTAACTTTCATTTAAACCAGAGAAGGTGAAATTGATTCATAATCACTTGTGCTTCCTAAGTGGACAGAATGATATCCCTGAAGTTTTACTGACTTGGTGTTATACTGTGATGATTAAGTGTTCTCCCTTTTTTTTGAGCAGTGTATATTCAATGTTTCCTCTTTTTTGCTCAAAGCACTGTACACAATTTTCTTTTTGTGATTACCAAACTGATTGTGTATATTATGTGATTACCAAAGCTTTCTGTTTCCAAAGAGGGGGAATTGTGAAAGACTATGTGACATTTTCTTGATTAAATACGAACCAGGATAAAACAGTGGCAGTGGATTGAACAAAGAAACGATGATGCGTCTGACTGATCAAGGCAAGTTTAACCTTCTACCTCAATTAATTTACAGTTTTAATACAATCTGATGCTTTTTGTGTTATATGTTGATGTGTTAGACATTTAAGATGATGAATATGTACTTGGTTAGATATTCAACTTCTTTCGTGGATTTAGACTTTTGAATTTTGGTGAAAAGTCATGTGGTCCATGTTTCTCTGTGTATGTTTACAGGCCTGATGTTGGGGAGCCTGCTCCTTGTCTCACTGTGTGTTGGCGCAGCAGCCATGTTTGACAGCAAACAGCTAGATGACCACTGGGACCTGTGGAAGACAACCTACGGGAAGACATACCAGGATGAGGTATGAGAAAAAAAGGCTACTTGCTGAATTGTCAATTTTAATGTTTGTAATTTTTTCCCCCAAAACAATCTGACTGCTTAATTTTTACTTACACAGTATTTGACCCTATGCACTCATTCTGTATGTGTTTGTGTGTGTGTTGAGGTGGAGAATACACACCGCAGGGGATTGTGGGAGAAGAACCTGATGCTCATCACCATGCACAACCTGGAGGCCTCCATGGGGCTTCACTCCTATGAACTGGGCATGAACTTCATGGGAGACATGGTGAGAAACTCTGCTGTTTTATACAGAGATTAAATCAAGTTTTATTAATTGTATTGATATATTACCACCACGTGTATTTATTCACATCATCAATGTTTTTAATGAAAGGTCAGCCAGATACAGGCAGAAAACATTATGACTAGTTTCAGCTCAAAAGCTTAATATCTTATGATGTGATATGATTAATTTGTGGATTATACACCTCCAAGTGATCACATGTTAAAGTGAAAACACACATTTCGATGTGTGACACATGTTAAAAGACAGAAAAACCCTCAAAATTCAGCATAAAAATAAAAAAAATATATAGTTATTTTTCATTATAAACTATGGTTACGTTTATAGATGTTTATAGAGAGCTGAAGTGGAATGAGAACTTGCAGGTCCTTTAAATGTCTTTAAATTATAGTATAAAACAGCAAAAAATCCATTAGGAGAATGAATCCTTTGTTAACAACTTCCTTGTAGACACAAGAGGAGATCCATCAGTTCACTGGCAAGCTCACTCCTCCCACTGACCTCAAGAGGGCGCCACTTACTTTTCCAAATGCCAATGTATCAGACACCTTTGACTGGAGAGAGCATGGCTGTGTGACCTGTGTCAAGGATCAGGTAACCCCCCCCCCCACACACACACACACACACACACACACACACACACAATTAATCCTGTTCCACTTTTCTCAACTCAGTTTGTTCATAGAAGAAGTCGTCACCAACACCACATCCACTAAATGTGGGAATGTATAAAGTGATGCATAAAGCATTTACAATATCTTCAGCTAAATGCAGCAGCAGATTCATACTGGGAGTGTGATGCATTGTGTCCATGATATTACAGTAACAACAGTCATTTAAATCCAGGGTTCTTGTGGTTCCTGCTGGGCCTTCGCTGCTGTCGGTGCCCTGGAGGGTCAGTTGGCCTTGAAAACAGGGAAGCTGGTAGACCTCAGCCCCCAAAACCTGGTGGACTGTTCAACTCAATACGGCAACCACGGCTGCAATGGTGGCTTCTATACAGAAGCCTTCAATTACATCAAGTACAACGGTATCGAGACTGAGGCTTCATACCCATACGAAGGAGAAGTAAGTAATTGGTTCAATGTTGCTGGTCAACAATGTATCAATCAGTTTAACCCATTAAGCTTGATTTTAGGACAAGTGAGAAACTATGTGATCACTTTGAGCTTTGTTACTGGACAACAAATAACTATGGATCTGTAACTGACAAATGCATTTTGTTACTTGATGCTTCCATGGTGTTTATGACCTCTTCAGCAGAGGTCTGTCATCGGACTGAAAGAAATTAAAACCCTTGTTGCAATGCAGGCGAGTTTCCCTTGGTTGTAAACTCATAACAACATCTTAACCTGGAGAGCGGCACTTAAAAAGAACAAAAATCTCTGTTCTTTGGACAGATTTTATCAAAAAGGGAACTATTAGTGCACCACAGAGTAAAATTATCCTCCTTTTACAGTGTTTAAACATATTATAATCTCATTTTTTACTTCTCTGTGCAGAGTTTTAGCTCACCTTAAATCTAGATGAAACAGGTTTACTTACGCCCAGGATTTGTGACATTACAACCAGTAAAGACAGTCGCAGGGCAGTATCATTGCCATACAACATATAAAAGACAGAGTTTATTTATTTTTCGGTTGATTTGGAGCCACAACACCTCCGTGAGACTGGACAGTGTGTCGGATCCTCTCAGAAATGCCTTCCTCCTCCACAAAAACACAAACTGTGAACCAGATGAAGCCTGGAGGACAAATATGTTGTCCGCTCCGATTCATTTATTGTTGCTCCAAAGAGACAGCAGTCCACAGACAAGTGAGAAAAGTGTTGTGTCTACAGCCTGAATGGTCGGACTTAATTTCTTGTTGCTGTTGTACACCCACGTTGTTATCTCATACAGGAATTTAACTGTAAACTTGAGTTTGCGCTGGATTCCTACCTATAAAAACAGTTTGTCCTCTCATTTCAGGAAGGACAATGCCACCACAACTCCAACAACAATGTTGCAACATGCTATGAGTACAACTGCCTGCCTCCAGGGAACGAGGCTGTGATGGAACTGGCAGTCTTCACCATCGGACCCATTGCAGTTGCGATTGACGCAAATCCAAAAGAATTTAATTTTTACAAGAGTGGTATGTTCACACATCATCATCAGCTGCACAGGCTCTCATCTTTATTTACATCAAGCTGAGGAGTTACAGATCTACATGTTATCATTCTGTTTTTAGAGGAGTGGGAGCAAAAGGTCTCAGAAAGAGTTTAACTTTTTAACTAACAGGTTACAATTACATATTATAATCTTTTCTAGTAATGATATCAATACACGTTTAGACAAAACATCAGAATCAAAATCAGAATATAGCTAAATTCATACAAATTGAGTAAAAATTCAGTAAATCTTGGCATAAATATGTCTTTATATGTTTAACTGCTTTAGCTTTATTTTATTCATATGCAATACCATCCCCGTTATGCTATTATATACTATATCTATTATAGTATGTGTTTTTAAAGCACAAATGGAGTGGCACCTGTAATCTCATGAATATAATATTTATATATGATATGATCCCCTTGAGATTTAAATATAGGCTAAATGTAATATATAATAAGGATAAAGCTTTCTATTCTACTCTCTTCTTAAAAGAGAAAAATACATAAATGTGATGAAGGGCGGCTGCGGCTCAGGAGAGCGATCGTCCTTCAATTGGAAGATTGGTGGTTCGATTCCCGGCTCCTCCAGTCCACATGTCGATGTGTCCTTGGGCAAGACACTTAACCCCTAATTGCTCCCGTTGCTGTGCCAACGGTGTATGAATGTGTATGAATGGTTAGACTCCTCTGATGAGCAGGTTGGCACCCTGCGTGGTAGCCCCTGCCATCAGTGTATGAATGTGTGTGAAAGGGTAAATGATGTCATGTCATGTAAAGCGCTTTGAGTGGTCGCACAGACTAGAAAGGCGCTATATAAGTACAGTCCATTTACCATTTACCATGATGATGTCATTTCAGGAGTGTACGATAACCCGATGTGCACACAAGAGCTGAACCATGCGGTCGTAGTTGTGGGCTACGGCACAGAGAACGGAAAAGACTACTGGCTGGTGAAGAACAGGTATGAATATACACAGTACACACGATATAAACTCAGCTTCCCAGCCAGCATACCCATGTGGGCCCATGTGGGCCCCACAGGTTGCTTGAACTGGGCAAATTTTGCAGGTGCCACATGGTTTCAGTAACGTGAAGCCCACTTTGGCTGACTGTATGAGCCCCATAAGGGATGTACGTGGGCTAAGCGGGCATGGGTATGAACAGGGCAAACTGTATGGCCCCATATTGTTTCAGAAACATGGGCCCCACATGTGAAGCCCATGTGGGCTGGCTCAGTGGGCCCTATTTAAGGTCCATTCTGATCCCACTTAGACCCCATATGGACAAACATATGGGTCTCACCCATTTGGGCCCCACCTGAAACCCAGTCAGAACCCACTTAAAGCCCATATGGACACACACAGGTGTGGACACCATGGAAACTGCAGACAAAACCATTTGGGACCCATATTTGCAGCCCAAATTTAACCCTTCTGGGGCCCACATGGACAAGATAGCTGGGTCCTGTATGTTCCTCGCCCCATATGATCTTTAGCACTCTGGCTTTGTTGGAGGACAAAGAGAAAGTGAAACACTGAGGTCAGGACAAGAGTTATTTTTGTTCAGATTTTGAGTGTTTTGCTGACATGAGTGTCGTGGTGGCATTAATTCTAAATTCTTCAACTACTTGTATTTAAAGCAATGATTAACACAGACTGCAAAGTTGGGCTAAGCCTAAACTAAGAGTTTCATTTTCCATCAATTATTACATTAAAAACATAACCAGTTCCCAGAATACAATGAAGTTTAATGCATTAAACATATTTCTCTCATGTTCTGCTAGAGAACATCATTATGTATTATGACCCTTTTCTCGATGACTTTGCTGTGTTTATTGATGTAAACTTTGATTTTTCCCTTTACTCATATTCTTTTCCTGCTTTTCATCCAGCTGGGGAACTAGTTATGGAGAAGCGGGCTACATCAAAATGTCACGCAACAAGAACAACCAGTGTGGCATCGCTCAGGTCCCCTGCTACCCCATCATGTAGCTGCAGAGGAAACCAAACTGAGTCTATACAAACTTAAGTTCCCTTCCTACTTTTTTCCATGTTCTTTCTTCTTCATGTGATCACTGATACGCTTTATCTTGTGCCTGTATTTCTGAATCTATAATAAAGATTTTATGAAGCATCACCCCCCTTGTTGAGTCTCAGTCACAGTGATACACGACAGGTTTGCATCGATATATCAGTTATGTGATTAGGCCAATGTTGGCATTTCAGTAAATATCAGATCTGTGTTCTGTGCCATTGATGCAGTGGAGGTAAAGATCTTACTGATTTTACTGAAGCAGCATCAGGCTTGTCTGTTGGTAGCTTCAACTGCCATAAAAACTGCCTGAAACAATCCATTGACTCTTTGGAAAATTGGCTTGCTGGTCGATTCAGTCTTTACATGTTACAACAGAATGAACGCCAAAATCAATACATGTGTCTCTGGTAAATATCTCTATCCTGTGCACATGCTGACATGAAAGCATCTTTAAATTACCTGCCTGTAGGAAAGTAACATTGTCTTATGTAACCAAAAAATGCCCTTTGGCATGTTTTATTTTTATTCTGTGTTGTTGTTGTTTTATATACAATCTCATCAAACAGTGGGTTGATTTTTTCAGAAGGTCAATATAATTTGTTTAAAAGAAGAGTTTTACATTTTGGTAAATAGCTTTTTATTTTCTTGTGAAAAGTTAGATGAGATGATTGATAGCACTCTTGTAGTATTAAATATAAAACTATAGCCAGCAGCATAAAGACCAGAAACCACTTGTTCAGCTCTGTCCAAATGTCTCAAAATCAGCATATCTAAAGTCTACTAACTATGCATGCTGACCTCATTTGTTTAATCAGTTGTGGTTTAACATAACAATATCACCAAATTCTCTACAAGAAACAAACATTGTTTCAACTGACAAAATGTCATTTTTATTAGTAGTGTTTGAAACCCTCCAAAAGTACTCTAGTAAATACCTTATTATGAATTTGTGGGACACTTTGATAAAATTCTGACCAGTATCTATAAGAGAGCTACAAGTAGTCAATTATCTGCCACCTTATTAGCTCCATCTTGCTCGTACCGGGTTGGACAGCAAATCACAAAACACAACAGCATTAGAGAGACTCACAACGGAAAAGGTAGGTACATGGTAGGTACCTACAGGTAGGTAGGTATTGGACAATAATGTCTCGTCCTGATTTAACTTTTTTTCTTTGTTTGCCGGTTACCATGGATACTGCAGTTATTGTCCAATGACACGCCATGGATCTGCTGCTGTCAAGTCGGAGTACAATACAACACTTCACACACACATTGCTAATATAACACGGATTTTGAGATAGATATATATATGTGTGTATATATGAAGTGTTGATGTACTGTACTCCGACTTGACAGCAGCAGATCCATTGCGTGTCACTGGACAATAACTGCAGTATCCATGGTAACCGGCAAACAAAGAAAAAAAAGTTAAACCCCAGGAAATTTCGAGGCGTGTCATTGGACAATAACTGCAATGACGTCATACATGTCGGACCCTGAGTATAGCTGCCCGCTTGGTTTGCCGGAACTGATAACTCAGACAAACAAAAAATGTGCAAGAGTGGTAACAATTTTCGTTTAAATTGTTGAAAAATTAAGATGTTGTACACAGACAATTAGGTCCTCCCTCGGTGGGGATCGTCTAAATACACGTAATTTCCCCTTGGCCCACCGCCTATTACTTGCAGACTGACAGACAGTACATTCAATCAGGGCGAGGCATCATTGTCCAATACCTACTTACCTGTAGGTTTGTACCTACCCTTTCCGAGGCCTGTACTACGAAGCTGGATTTTGTCTTATCGAGGTAATTTCAGGGTTAACTCTGGGTTTTCCGTACTACGAAGCTGAGGGGTATTGCACAAAAGTAGAATAAAGAAATCCAGGATAACTGAGCAAGCGCAGCTTGATCTAGTCTGACCGGCGCATCTTTGCTTAATCAGTTGCACGTTTGCCGAGCCAGGATGAAAAGGTGCGGCTATGTCAAGCCAGGTGTAGATAGTTGGGATAAGTGCGTGTTCACGGCATTCTCAAATAGACCCATGGCATCGATCACAGAATCACAGATTGGAAAATGGAAAGGTGTTGTGCGTCATTCTTCACGACTGCTGAACAACAGCTCCTGATGGAATTTCATGATGAGGTTAAAGAAATTATAAGAAAAAAAGGCAACACAAGCACAAAGCACTGTAATCAAGGAAAGGGAGAAAGCCTGGCAGACAAACGCGGACCAGCTCAATGCGTAAGTAGTGCAAAAATGTACAATTAATACAACAGTGCTCCACTAGAGCTTAACATAATTACAATTAAAGGACTAAAGAAGTTATTGTCCAAGCCCACTAATCAACAGTTTTGATTTAAATTAAATTAAACACTTTGATTTTAATGTGGCAAGTAAAAGGGCATGCTACTCAGGAAATATAATTAAGTGCAAACAATTACCCACAGTGTGTGTCAATGTTATCTATTTAATCTGTTTTTCCTACGTTATGTGTTTTGTCTATTTCATTGATCTATCCTTCATAAAGAACAAACTTGTCCTCCCAGAAGAGGTCCTGGCAGCAAGTCAAAATTAAATATAAATATATATTTTGCAAGCTGGTAAGTGACTTCAGTTTAGATTACAGTGAACAAATGAGGTGAATAGATTAGGTGTCTGACATATTGAATGTATGATTTGTAGCAGTAAAAGAAAAAGCCCATACAACTGGCACGGGGACAGCCCACCAAGCCAGGATATGACCCCAGCAGAGGAGCTGGCACTCCACCTTAACAAAGGGAGGCCAGTGACTGCTTCATACAAGGTATATAATGCAGCACTACTGCACATGAAAACAATCCAAAAAATATATGAATTATTTACATATTACTTTGGATTTTCCTGTGTCTGGGAGCAAAATTTAAATTAAAATAATTGAAGAAGAAAAATGCTGCTGAAATATGTTCTGGTTTCTTTGGTCTTCTATGAATATAGAAGCTGAATATCTTTGGGTTGTGACTGTTGTCATTCTATAGACTGAACAACTAATCAAATAATCAGGAAAATAATTGTCAGATTTATCAATAATGATAATAATCATTAGTTGCAGCCCAAATAGCCCTACTCTATAGAACTGGATTTAAAAAGGTTTCAATATCAATCAATCAATCTTTATTTGTATAACGCCAAATCACAACAAAGTTATCTCAAGGCACTTTACACATACAGCAGGTTCTAAACCGAACTGTTCAGGTTTTAACTTTAAAGAGACCCAACATTCCCACATGAGCAACAGTGGCAAGAAAAAAACTCCCTTTTAACAGGAAGAAACCTCAGAACCAGACTCAGAAGTGGGCGGACATCTGCCTCGACTGGTTGGGGTTGAGAGGTGTGTGTGTGTGTGTGTGTGTGTGTGTGTGTGTGTGTGTGTGTGTGTCATATATAAGGAGAATAGTATTGGTCCAAGCGCTGAACCTTGAGGAACACCATGTCTAAGTTTTGTTTGCATGGAGGATTTGTCATTAACATTTACAAACTGAAATCTAGCAGATAAATATGATGTAAACCATTTCAGTGCTGTTCCTTTAATACCAATTAAATGTTCAAGTCTCTGCAACAGGACTTGATGATCAATAGTGTCAAAGGCAGCTCTAAGATCTAACAGAACAAGGACAGAGAGAAGCCCATTGTCTGATGAAGTTAAAGGGTCATTGTTATTCTTATTCATATTTTTGATTGATTTCCATAATTAATAATTATATTTGATATCTTTACTATAACAGCCTCCAATTCTGACGAATTTCTCTCGAAATTCTGTCTTCTGCTCACAAAATGGAGTGATGAAATTCTGACCTGTTTACAAAATGGATTGATGAAATCCTGACCTCTGTTTACAAAATGGATTGATGAAATCCTGACCTCTGTTTACAAAATGCAGCTTGATAGAACACCTTCACAGTCTAGTGTCCTTACAACATCTGTTATACCTCATAACGAACAGAGATGGCATGCTTTTGGCTTTAACTATATCAACAAAAAAGACCACAAATGTTTCAAATCTTTCAATAGAAGAGACTTCACTGGAATTGGGAGAATGGTGGATGAAAGAGTTAATAGTCCTAAAGAGCAACTTGTGGTTGTGAGGATTAGTATTTATTTTTATTTTTATTTCTTCATTCACAGTGTTATTAAACTCTTTTAACAGCTTTTTCATAGCATTAAAATTGCACCTTAATTTGGAAGCTTTCCATTTCCATTCAGCAGGTTTACTTGCCCTTCAAAAGCTGCAGACAGTGGCAGCACTTCTGCCACACTGGTCGTTCTTCCTCTCTGTCTTGTGCCGCAACTGTAACAAAGATGACATCAATCAAGCTGTGCTGGCAGTGGGCTATGGAGTCATCCCCAAGGGCAAGAAGTACTGGATTGTCAAGAACAGGTAGGATACATCACCTGTCTGTACAGCATCAGGAGCCTGTTTGTTCGTGGGCGTATTGGTGACAAAATGATGAACTGAAATGTTGTTTGACTTCTGGTGATGCGCAACTCCTTCCATGTCTTTGTGTCTGTCATTGTCTTTTGTCTAGTCCCTAACACTTGGAGCGAGAGCTGAGTCAACAAGGGCTACATCCTGACAGCCTCCAAAGGTGGGACTAGAACATTACAGAACTGCCTCTAATTCAGAGAACTGCAGCACATGATGCACAGGTCCATAGTAGTACTAGCTGAGTCTTGACTTCACCTTAAGGGGACCTTGGAGGTCCGATCCTCGGCTGCAGCAGCTACCTCTAGGGACGTGAAACGTCACCTCTCTGGTGGGGAAGGAGCCTGAGCTGGTGCGCGAGGTTGAGAAGTTCCAGTTAGATATAGTCAGCCTCAACTCAGCTTCGACACACAGCAAGGGCTCTGGAACCAGTCTCCTCGAGAGGTGTTGGACTCTCTTCCACTCTGGAGTTGCCACTGGTGAGAGGCGCTGGGCAGGGGTGGCAATACTTAATGTACGTTGGAGTTTACCCTGGTAGACGAGAGGGTAGCCTCCCTCTGCCTTCAGGTGGGGGGACGGATCCTAATTGTTGTTTGTGCCTATGGTCCAAACAGCAGCTCCACCCTTCTTGGATTCCTTGGAGGGGGTGCTGGAAAGCACTCCCTCTGCGGATTCCCTCGTTCTGCTGGGGGACTTCAACACTCATGTTGGCAGCGACAGTGAGACCTGGAGGGGTGTGATTGGGAGGAACGGCCCCCCCAATCTGAACCCGAGCGGTGTTCTGTTATTGGAATTCTGTGCTCATCACAGACTGTCCATAACGAACACCATGTTCAAGCATAAGGGTGTCCATATGTGCACTTGGCACCAGGACACCCTAGGCCGCAGTTCGATGATTGACTTTGTAGTCGTGTCGTCGGCATGTCTTGGACACTCGGGTGAAGAGAGGGGCGGAGCTGTCAACTGATCACCACCTGGTGGTGAGTTGGCTACGATGGTGGGGGAGGATGCCGGTCAGACCTGGCAGACCCAAATGTATTGTGAGGGTCTGCTGGGAACGTCTGGCAGAGTCTCCTGTCAAAGAGATTTTCAACTCCCACCTCTGGGAGAGCTTCAACCATGTACCAGGGAAGGCGGGGGACATTGAGTCCGAGTGGGCCATGTTCCGTGCCTCCATTGTTAAGGCGGCCGACTTGAGCTGTGGCCGCAAGGTGGTCGGTGCCTGCCGTGCGTTAATCCCCGAACCCGCTGGTGGACACCGGCGGTGAGGGATGCTGTCAAAGTCCTATAGGGCCTTTTTGGCCTGTGGGACTCCAGAGGCAGCAGGCAGGTACCGGCAGACCAAGCGGAGTGCTGAGGCAAAAACCCAGATATGGGAGGAGTTCGGCAAGGCCATGGAAAAAGACTTCCGGACGGAGATTCTGGACCACCATCCGGCGTCTCAGGAGGGGGAAGCAGTGCGCCGTCAATTCTGTGTATGGTGGGGATGGTGGGCTGCTGACCTCGACTTGGGACATTGTGGATCGGTGGAAGGAATACTTTGAAGACCTCCTCAATCCCACCGACACGCCTTCTGGTAAGGAAGCAGGGCCTGGAGTCTCGGGTGTGGGCTCTCCTATTTCTGGGGCTGAGGTCGCCGAGGTGGTCAAAAAGCTCCTCGGTGGCAGGGCCCCGGGGTTGGATGAGATCCGCCCCGAGTTCCTCAAGACCCGGACCCCCTGATACGGGCCGTCTGTTCCCTGTATGACCGGTGTCAGAGCTTGGTCCGCATTGCCAGTAATAAGTCTTACTTGTTTCCGGTGAGGATTGGACTCCGCCAGGGCTGCCCTTTGTCACCGATCCTGTTCATAATTTTTATGGACAGGATTTCTAGGCGCAGCCAGGGCGTTGAGGGGGTCCGGTTTGGTGACCTCAGGATTGGGTCACTGCCTTTTGTGGATGATGTGGTCCTGTTGGCTTCATCAGGCCGTGACCTCCAACTCTCACTGGATCGGTTCGCAGCTGAGAGTGAAGCGGCCGGGATGAGAATCAGCACCTCCAAATCCGAGGCCATGGTCCTCAACCGGAAAAGGGTGGAGTGCACTCTGAGATGGGATGAGATCCTGCACCAAGTGGAGGAGTTCAAGTACCTCGGGGTCTTGTTCACGAGCGAGGGAAAGATGGAGCGTGAGATCGACAGGCGGATCGGTGCGGCGTCTGCAGTAACGCGGACTCTGCACAGATCTGTCGTGGTGAAGAGAGAGCTGAGCCGAAAGGCAAAGCTCTCGATTTACCAGTCAATCTTCGTGGTCATGGTCATGAGCTTCGGCTAGTGACCAAAAGAACAAGATCGCGGATACAAGCGGCCAAAATGAGTTTTCTCCGTAGGGTGGCTGGGCTGTGAGAGTAAAAAGTTAGACTTATGTAGAAGACGAGCTCTAAAGCTGTTCACAAGTTATATAGTCACAACCTTCCAGAGTTAGAAATGACTACAAAGAGCTCTGTTAAGCACTAATGGAAGAATTCTCTTCTACTGCTGACAATATCTCTGCAATGGATGCAGCGCTGCAAATTAAACATTCCCATCGTGAGCATCCCAAACATTACTATCAACCTTTGAGGCATGCATACTCCCAGGGGAAGAATGCACCAAGCTTAGAAGAAAGCTGATTGAACCAGTTGGGCCCAACCCTGCTGCTATTACAGGCTCCATTCTTCTGCAAAGGCTTTCTGCAAGATGTTGGAACACAATATCAGTGCTTTCCATATTGTTAATATGTGGGATGTATCAGTTCAGTCCATTAATCACCAGTTTATTATTAATTGACATGCGCACACTCCTGTTCAAACAACCACACTGTCTTTGAGCCAACAAACTGAATTAAAGTTGTCAGTGAACACACAGGAGAATGCACTCACCACTTCTTTTTCGTTTCCAATTAACTGATTTGAATGAGTTTGGTTTCCATTCGGCTTATAGGATATTAATGAGGCCATTTTTGCAGCAAGGAATTTCTGACCTGTTCACAATATGGAGTGATGAAATCCTGACCTTTGTTTACAAAATGGAGTGATGAAATCCTGACCTCTGTTTGCAATATGGAGTGATGAAATCCTGACCTGTTTAAGTTGCAAAATGCAGCTCCCTAGAACACCTTCAAAGTCCGGTGTCTTTATGAAGAACAATTCACTTTACCAGAACTCCTTGCATCAACTTGCAATATTCAGCTCGCTAGAACACCTTCACAGTAGTGTCTTTTCGTGCGTATATATAGTCTTAAAACATTTTAGCACTATAACATCAGATGTACATTATGAAGAACTGCACTCATCAAACTCAGAAAAATGTTAAAAAATTTAGGACGAGGCAGCATGCTCTGGCCAGTTTGTCAAGATCAGCTAGCACAGGTATTCCCTCAATGATGACGACCACCGTATCTGTCTCATGGCAAGCATAGATCCTCATACTCATTCATACAGCTGCCTCTTCTGTTCCCTGTACTACATAAAATCGAGACATACAATCTGCTCCATTTGTTGATGAAAGATAAAAAATATATTTATGCCATAGGATTTCAGTACTGTCCCTATAATATGCCACCAAATGTGAAGGTATTGCAGCCAAATGCCACCAATTTATCTGTCTTATTTTTAAATGAACAAAGAGATGCAATTTGTTTCTGATAAACAGGCCAAAGGTAGAAACTGCCTCTGGCTTGAAAATAATTTGTTTGAGATTTGATGCCTTCTGTCGGCCGTATTGGTGACAAACTGGTGATGAACTGAATTGTTGTTTGACTTCTGGTGATGATCAACTCCTCATGTCTTTATCTCTGTCGTCATCTTTTGTCTAGCCCCTAACAGCTGGAGCAAAAGCTGGGACAACAAGGGCTACATCCTGATGGCACGTACCCGTTGCAACGCGTGTGGCATTGCCAACTTCGCCAACTATCCCATCATGTGAGGAGACGAGTCTGGAGCTCAAACAGATACAAGGAACTTTGCTAAGACTACTGCACACAAAGAATACACTTGGAAATGTACGCAAAGTTCACTCGAAAATGTAATAAAAAAGTAATCACTAAACAACTACAGGAGACATTTGATTTACTTAAGTGTACAATGAAATGAAATTTAAACTGACCTTATTGTCTTCAGGGATAAACTCTTCTGGTAACAAAAAGGATTAAATGTTGTGTCTTGGATTCCAATGTTCTTAAAAATGTCTGAAGATGACATTTGGTTATCTTGAGTGAGTTGAAGGACTTTGATCCCTTGAAGTCTTTTCAGTCGTATCTTCAGACCAAAAGACCTCCATTGTGGTCTTACCTCCATTAAGAAACACATATATTTTAATTACCTTCAGGGTAATGGTAATAATAACAACCCAGAACACAGATTGGTTTTGTGCCAAAGTGCCAAGTTAAATCTACAAACCCACCAGGCACATCCAAAATTTACAGTATTTATCTGGTAATCAGTGATTGTTTCAGTTAGTTTTCATACCTGTCACATGTGCTCAACACTCTCATCTGTGAAGAGAACCAGGCACCTGTGGCAGACCTGTAATTCTAGTGTTCTCTGGCAAATGCCAATCAAGCTGTATGGTGCTGGCCTGTGAGCACAGCTCCTACCAAAGGACATCAGGCCCTCATGCCACCCAAATGGAGTCTGTTTCTGACAGTTTGGTCAGAAACATGCACACCAGTAGCCTGCTGGAGATCATTTTGTAGGGCTCTGACAGTGCTCCCCTTGTTCCTCTGGTCCTGCTGTTGGGTTGATGCCCTTCTACAGCCCTGTCCAGCTCTACTTGTGTCACAGCCAGTCTCCTGGTATCTCCTCCATGCTCTTCAGACTGCGCTGGGAGACACATCAAACCATCTTGCAACTACACATATGGATGTGCCATCCTGGAGGAGCTGGATTGACTATACAACCTGATTGCAGGTACCGCCTCATGCTACCAGCAGTGACATGGACACAAGCAGAACTCATGCTCAGAATTCAAAACTAGAGAAGAATCAGGAAGGATCCATTGCACCTGTTGTAACTTTCATTTAAACCAAAGAAGGTGAAATTGATTCATAATCACTTGTGCTTCCTAAGTGGACAGAATGATATCCCTGAAGTTTTACTGACTTGGTGTTATACTGTGATGCACTGTACACAATTTTATTTTTGTGATTACCAAACTGTGATTGTGTATATTATGTGATTACCAAAGCTTTCTGTTTCCAAAGAGGGGGAATTGTGAAAGACTACGTGACATTTTCTTGATAAATACGAACCAGGTTAAAACTGTGGCAGTGGATTCAACAAAGAAGCGATGATGCGTCTGACTGATCAAGGCAAGTTGAACCTTCTACCTCAATTAATTTACAGTTTTAATACAATCTGATGCTTTTTGTGTTATTTGTTGATGTGTTAGACATTTAAGATGATGAATATGTACTTGGTTAGATATTTAACTTCTTTCGTGGATTTAGACTTTTGAATTTTGGTGAAAAGTCATGTGGTCCATGTTTCTCTGTGTATGTTTACAGGCCTGATGTTGGGGAGCCTGCTCCTTGTCTCACTGTGTGTTGGGGAAGCAGCCATGTTTGACAGCAAACAGCTGGACGACCACTGGGACCTGTGGAAGATTACCCATGGGAAGACGTACCAGGATGAGGTATGTAATAAAAATGCTACTTGCTAAATTGTCAATTTTAATGTTTGTAATTTTTCCCCCCAAAACAATCTGACTGCTTAATTTTTACTTACACAGTATTTGACCCTATGCACTCATTCTGTATGTGTTTGTGTGTGTGTTGAGGTGGAGAATACACACCGCAGGGGATTGTGGGAGAAGAATCTGATGCTCATCACCATGCACAACCTGGAGGCCTCCATGGGGCTTCACTCCTATGAACTGGGCATGAACTTCATGGGAGACATGGTGAGAAACTCTGCTGTTTTATACAGAGATTAAATCAAGTTTTATTAATTGTATTGATATATTACCACCACGTGTATTCATTAATCATTAATGTTTTTAATGATGCTGAAAGGTCAGCCAGATACAGGCAGAAAACATTATGACTAGTTTCAGCTCAAAAGCTTAACATCTTATCATGTGATATGATTCATTTGTGGATTATAGACATCCAAGTGATCACATGTTAAAGTGAAAAAACAAATTTCCAACATGTTAAAAGACAGAAAAACCCTCAAAATTCAGCATAAAAATAAACAAATATATAGTTATTATTTTTTAGTTAGTAGTTATAGTTATTATTATAAACTATGGTTACGTTTATAGATGTTTATAGAGAGCTGAAGTGGAATGAGAACTTGCAGGTCCTTTAAATGTCTTTAAATAATAGTATCAACAAAACAGCAAAAAATCCATTAGGAGAATGAATCCTTTGTTAACAACTTCCTTGTAGACACAAGAGGAGATCCATCAGTTCACTGGCAAGCTCATTCCTCCCACTGACCTCAAGAGGGCACCACTTACTTTTCTGGATGCCGATGTATCAGATACCGTTGACTGGAGAGAGTATGGCTGTGTGACCCGTGTCAAGGATCAGGTAACCCCTACCCCCCACACACACACACACACAGGCACACACACAATTCATCCTGTTCCACTCTTCTTGACTCAGTTTGTTCATAGAAGAAGTCGTCACCAACACCACATCTCACCTTAAGAGTTATTGGAGCCCTTTAACCTCTCTATACAAACTTATCATGAGTTTCTAAATGTGGGAATGTATAAAGTGATGCATAAAGCATTTACAATATCTTCAGCTAAATGCAGCAGCAGATTCATACTGGGAGTGTGATGCATTGTGTCCATGATATTGCAGTCACAACCACACATTTGTGGTTCCTGCTGGGCCTTCACTGCTGTCGGTGCCCTGGAGGGTCAGTTGGCCTTGAAAACAGGGAAGCTGGTAGACCTCAGCCCCCAAAACCTGGTGGACTGTTCAACTCAATACGGCACCCACGGCTGCCACGGTGGCTTCTATACAAATGCCTTCAATTACATCAAGGACCACGGTATCGAGTCTGAGGCTTCATACCCATACAAAGCAGAAGTAAGTAATTGGTTCAATGTTGCTGGTCAACAATGTATCAATCAGTTTAACCCATTAAGCTTGATTTTAGGACAAGTGAGAAACTATGTGAAACTAATTGGATCACTTTGAGCTTTGTTACTGGACAACAAATAACTATGGATCTGTAACTGACAAATGCATTTTGGTACTTGATGCTTCCATGGTGTTTATGACCTCTTCAGCAGAGGTCTGTCATCGGACTGAAAGAAATTAAAACCCTTGTTGCAATGAAGGCGAGTTTCCCTTGGTTGTAAACTCATAACACTTAAAAAGAACAAAAATGTTCTTTAGACACATTTTTATCAAAAAAGGCAACCATAGAGTGAAATGATCCTCCTTTTGCAGTTTACTTCTCTAACTAAACTTGAGTTTGTACTGGATTCCTACTTGTTCCCGCTAAAAATGAGCATTACGTTTTAGCAGAACTCTCACTCTTCACCTCAGTTTTCTGTTTTATTTCTGACCAATTATTAAAGTTCAAATGTTCCAGAAGTTAAAAGATAAATAAATAATTAGACTACATCTACTCTTGCTCTCTAAATAACGTTTTGGGATTTGGGAGTCTGATAGAACAGCAAGCTTCCAAATCAGAAATTAAACAGGGGTCCTGTTGAGGGGGTTTAAACAGCTTTCTTTAATAGCATCCATTTTAAATTCTCTACTATAAAAACAGTTTGTCCTCTTATTTCAGGATGGACAGTGCCACCACAACTCCAACAACAATGTTGCAACATTGATTGATCACACCTGCCTGGCTCCAGGGGACGAGTATAAGATGAAACAGGCCGTCTTCACCATCGGACCCATTGCAGTTGCGATTGACGCAAAACCAGAAGAATTTAAGTTCTACAAGGGTGGTATGTTCACACATCATCATCAGCTGCACAGGCTCTCATCTTTATTTACATCAAGCTGAGGAGTTACAGATCTACATGTTATCATTTTGTTTTTAGAGGAGTGGGAGCAAAAAGTCACAGAAAGAGTTTAACTTTTTAACTAACAGGTTACAATTACATATTATAATCTTTTCTACAGAGGAAAAACAATGACATTACATGTTAATACTATTTACCTACAGTATATGAAATGCTCAAATTGTTAAAACTCTCATGAGAAGGACCGGTGTAATTGTTAAAGTTACAGCTGGATAGGGATTTATTGGCTACAGTATATTGATCCCAGTAATGATATCAATACAAG
This sequence comes from Scomber japonicus, assembly GCF_027409825.1. NCBI lineage: Eukaryota > Metazoa > Chordata > Actinopteri > Scombriformes > Scombridae > Scomber > Scomber japonicus. Next base: position 30,427,215 of record NC_070587.1, on the reverse strand, counting down.
TTTAGATAAAACATCTGAATCAAAATCAGAATATAGCTAAATTCATACAAAATTGAGTAAGAATTCAAGAAATCTTGGCATAAACATGTCTTTACATGTTTAACTGTGCAATACTCTTGACCGCTGCTTTTATTTTTCTATTTATTTTATTCATATGCAATACTCTCCATGTTATGCTATTATATACTATATATTATTTTATTATATATCTGTTTTTAAAGCAAAAATGGAGTGGCACCTGTAATCTCATTAATATAATATTTATATATGATATGATCCCCTTGACATTTAAATAAAGGCTAAATGTAATATATAATAAGGATAAAGCTTTCTATTCTACTCTCTTCTTAAAAGAAAAAAATACATAAATGTGATGACGATGTCATTTCAGGAGTGTACGATAACCCGATGTGCACACAGGATGTGACCCATGCGGTCGTAGTTGTGGGCTACGGCACAGAGAACGGAAAAGACTACTGGCTGGTGAAGAACAGGTATGAATATACACAGTACACACAATATAAACTCAGTCCATATAGCTTCCCAGCCCTCATGCCCATATGCCCATTGCTTGAACTGGGGAAATTTTGCAGGTCCCACATTTCAGTAACGTGAAGCCCACTTTGGCTGACTGTATGAGCCCCATAAGGGATGTACGTGGGCTAAGCGGGCATGGGTATGAACAGGGCAAACTGTATGGGCCCCATACTGTTTCAGAAACATGGGCCCCACATGTGAAGCCCATGTGGGCTGGCTCAGTGGGCCCTATTTAAGGTCCATTCTGATCCCACTTAGACCCCATATGGGCAAACATATGGGTCTCACCCATTTGGGCCCCACCTGAAACCCAGTCAGAACCCACTTAAAGCCCATATGGACACACACAGGTGTGGACACCATGGAAACTGCAGACAAAACCATTTGGGACCCATATTTGCAGCCCAAATTTAACCCTTCTGGGGCCCACATGGACAAGATAGCTGGGTCCTGTATGTTCCTCACCCCATATGAGCTTTACTACTCTTGGCCCCACCTGAAACCCAGTCAGAACCCACTTAAAGCCCATATGGACAAACACAGGTCCATATGCAGACAAACCCGCTTGGGACCCATATTTGCAGCCCAAATTTAACCCTTCTGGGGCCCACATGGACAAGATAGCTGGGTCCTGTATGTTCCTCGGCCTATATGAGCTTTAGCACTCTGGCTTTGTTGGAGGACAAAGAGAAAGTGAATCACTGAGGTCAGGACAAGAATTATTTTTGTTCAGATTTTGAGTGTTTTGCTGACATGAGTGTCGTGGTGGCATTGATTCTAAATTCTTCAACTACTTGTATTTAAAGCAATGATTAACACAGACTGCAAAGTTGGGCTAAGCCACAAAATGATTTCTGCATAAAAGAGAAGAAGGAATTTAATTTCCCATCAATTATTACATTAAAAACATAACCAGTTCCCAGAATACAATGAAGTTTAATGCATTAAACATATTTCTGTCATGTTCTGCTAGAGAACATCATTATGCATTATGACCCTTTTTTCGATGACTTTGCTGTGTTTATTGATGTAAACTTTGATTTTTCCCTTTACTCATATTCTTTTCTTACTTTTCATCCAGCTGGGGAACTAGTTATGGAGAAGCGGGCTACGTCAAAATGTCACGCAACAAGAACAACCAGTGTGGCATCGCTCTGCACCCCTGCTACCCCATCATGTAGCTGCAGAGGAAACCAGACTGAGTCTATACAAACTTAAGTTTCCTTCCTACTTTTTTGCATTTTCTTTCTTCTTCATGTGATCACTGATACGCTTTATCTTGTGCCTGTATTTCTGAATCTATAATAAAGATGTTATGAAGCATCACCCCCCTTGTTGAGTCTCAGTCACAGTGATACACGACAGGTTTGCATCGATATATCAGTTATGTGATTAGGCCAATGTTGGCATTTCAGTAAATATCAGATCTGTGTTCTGTGCCATTGATGCAGTGGAGGTAAAGATCTTACTGATTTTACTGAAGCAGCATCAGGCTTGTCTGTTGGTAGCTTCAACTGCCATAAAAACTGCCTGAAACAATCCATTGACTCTTTGGAAAATTGGCTTGCTGGTCGATTCAGTCTTTACATGTTACAACAGAATGAACGCCAAAATCAATACATGTGTCTCTGGTAAATATCTCTATCCTGTGCACATGCTGACATGAAAGCATCTTTAAATTACCTGCCTGTATGAAAGTAACATTGTCTTATGTAACCAAAAAATGCCCTTTGGCATGTTTTATTTTTATTCTGTGTTGTTGTTGTTTTATATACAATCTCATCAAACAGTGGGTTGATTTTTTCAGAAGGTCAATATAATTTGTTTAAAAGAAGAGTTTTACATTTTGGTAAATAGCTTTTTATTTTCTTGTGAAAAGTTAGATGAGATGATTGATAGCACTCTTGTAGTATTAAATATAAAACTATAGCCAGCAGCATAAAGACCAGAAACCACTTGTTCAGCTCTGTCCAAATGTCTCAAAATCAGCATATCTAAAGTCTACTAACTATGCATGCTGACCTCATTTATATATATATATATATAATATATTATAATATATTATAATATATATGTATATTATATATATATATTTATTTTAATATATATATATATATATATGCAAAATCCGTGTTATATTAGCAATGTGTGTGTGAAGTGTTGATGTACTGTACTCCGACTTGACAGCAGCAGATCCATGGCGTGTCATTGGACAATAACTGCAGTATCCATGGTAAACAGCAAACAAAGAAAAAAAAGTTAAACCCCAGGAAATTTCGAGTCGTGTCATTGGACAATAACTGCAATGAAGTCATACATGTCGGACCCCGAGCATAGCTGCCCGCTTGGTTTGCCGGAACCGATAACTCAGACAAACAAAAAATGTGCAAGAGGTAAGAGCGGTAACAATTTTTGTTTAATTTGTTGAAAAATTAAGATGTTGTACACAGACAATTAGGTCCTCCCTCGGTGGGGATCGTCTAAATACACGTAATTTCCCTTTGGCCCCCGCCTATTACTCGCAGACTGACAGACAGTACATTCAATCAGGACGAGGCATCATTGTCCAATACCTACCTACCTGTAAGCACCTACCATGTACCCACCTTTTCCGTTGTGAGTCTCTCTAATGCTGTTGTGTTTTCTGATTTGCTGTTGTATTTTGCACTTCAGGGCCACCGTACTTAAGTCTTTGTGGCATATATTCAACGAGGTGCTGGGAAACAATCTTCAGAGATTTTTGTCCATATTGACATTATAGTATCACATAGTTGCTGCAGATTTGTCAGCTGCACATCCATGATATGAATCTCCTGTTCCCAAAGCTGCTCTACTGGATTGACATCTGGTGACTGAGGAGGCCATTTGAGTACAGTGAACTCATTGTCATGTTCAAGAAACCAGTTTGAGATTATTTGAGCATTGTGACATTTTGGTACACTGTGGTCATAAAGGGATGGACATGGTCAGCAACAATACTTATACAATACGCTTTTCCACTACACAGTTCCAGCCAGGCCTGGACTGGGACAAAAATTCGGCCCTGGACTTTTTGGTTCTTTTTTTTCGGCCCACTACAATCCATGCTCAGATACTGTGCCAACTCATGTTGATGTACATTTAAACACACAAGCCCTTAATAACAATAGTATACTGAACAATATCCCTTATATTCTGGAGACTTCAATAGGCTTGACTTAGTTTTAACTGTATAATGTGAAACTGTTGAACGAGCAATAAACCATAAACACTGACTGAAAAAAATATGTAAAGCATCATAGGCTACATATGTGTTATGGTGTTAGATCAATGTCCATCATGAACAAATTAGACCAGAGGTCTTCAACAGGGGGTCCGCGACCCCTAGGGGGTCCGCGGAGGTACTGCAGGGGGGTCGCGAAAGTTTTGGTTGATTAGACATTTTTTTTATATTCCCCCTTGCAATTTTTTCCACAAATTGAAATGTCTTTAAATACACATGAACATGAATCCAACACACTGTAGTGAACAGATAAATGGAGGCAGAAGACGTCTTTCAGTCAGCAGTGCACACATTCAGCGACACACAGGAGCTGTTTCAAGCTGGGCACCGGTTCATTCACAACAACTGTCCCGCCAACGAGGAGGACCCGGCCCCATCGCTGCTGTGCCAATCACGAGGTCGTACCTTGCACATGCTTAAAATAAAAACATGAATATATGAACCTGTGTATTACAGACATTCCAACTCCCCCGGAAGTTCTGGGAGTCTCCCGCATATTGATAGCGGCTCCCTGACGCCCGCAAATGAGACACAATCTCCCGGAATCTGGAGAGAGCAAGAGCGCGCACTAGAAAGTGACTGCGTGCGCATGTGTGTGTTGTGTGACTATAAATGCAGCGCGTGTGAGAGCAAAGCGTCCTTATCAGAGACGTGCACATGATTATAGAGGGGCAGGGGCTCAAAGTCAGAAAAGGGCAACATGTGTGTGCGGAAACGTGCGCCGGATTTTTTGGCATTGTGCTGCAGGCATAATCAACATGAATCAAGTTTAAATACACCTGGTAATATATAATAATAATAAGGTACATTTATGCATGGCACTATAGGACCGGTTTAATATAAAACACCATTTTATACAATATATAAAAGTAAGGGGTCCCCGCGCCATCTCTCTATCAGTTTGGGGGTCCTTGGCCTGGAAAACGTTGAAGACCCCTGAATTAGACTATAGGCACAAAGAAAGGTGCATATTGACACTTACAACACTTTAACTCTGGTGACCTGATTTGGCGGATGTCATTGTAGGTAGAAATTATCAAAAATTGTGAAAGTAGCAGATCTACATGCTCAAACCACATCACATTGCAACATGTGAGTTGTAAGCTTGCACATTTGTAATTGTGTGGCATCCTTTGATGAAAATAGTGGTTAAGTGGTTAATAAAAGCAACTAATCAATTAATCAGGATAGTATATGAATATGGTTATTGTTTTCTAATACTTTAGATAACTAGATTTAGGCCTAGTTGTAACACACCACACTATGCAGAGTTTGCTATTTATTAGGCTATGTCAAGTAAAGTTCATACAGTTAGTAACCATTCTGAACATTTAATGAGTTTTTATCCACACCATGCTGGCAGGCTCACACCTGCTTAAAACTCTATCACCACTTCCACATGGTGGAGAGTCTTCCTCAACCTCCTGCTCCTGCACCACCATGGCAGCGGGAGCCTCACTTGACTCACTGTCCGACACCTGCTGCTGAGAGGGACCCACTCCTGAAGCCGCTCCGGCCACGCTGGTCCCCGCAGCAAACATTTCTGAAATTTTTTTGCTCGTAGCAGCGTCGGTTGCTAGAGCTTTTCTTTTTTTATCTCTTTGTTTTTCCGCTCCGCCTTTTCGCTTTTTAGCCGCATTGTCCATTTTGTTGTAGTAGTAGGCTATGGCTGTGTCTCAATTGCGAGGCTGCATCCTTCGAAGTACGCATTTAGAGGCCGATTACGTCACAACGCCGCGCGAAGGCTGTCCCAATTCGAAGACTCCTTCAAATGCAGCCTTGAAATGCGGCCTTCTTTTCCCTCTTTTTCGAGGATGCACCGCTACCAGTGTTCGAATTACGTGGGAGCCAAGGGGAGCTGAGCTCCCTTTCCCTAAGGCTCCTATGAAAGAGGCAAACTTGATTTTCTGTGTTTTCAATGCGTCATATTATATTACCTTAATGAGCATAATAGCCCTAAATATATCACCATTTAGATATAAATATCGCCAAATAAATAAAACTCGTTTCATATTCCGATCACCATGCATTCACAACTTTGTATTGAACGTGTTTATTATACCGCAACGCATATGGCTGTACTTCACCACCACACCACTATGCGCGCACTGAAACGGAAATTTGGATCTTGCGAATGTCAAGTTCGGACTCCGAAGAAGACTTCTCTCTCTATATATTTTCATACGCATTATTCGCAAAAAAAAAAAATCGTACTGTAGTTGCTTAAACTTTTTCGCCATGCCATTATGTCTCCGTAATGGTAAGAGAAATTCATTACTTTCTTTTTTTAAGTGAACTGTGTGTGTGTGTGTGTGTGTGTGTGTGTGTGTGTGTGCGTGCGTGCGTGCGTGCGTGGAGCATTCGCCGCGATGCTGTGCCTTGATGTGAATGTATAGCATCCGCTGTGATGCTGTGTGGCCTGTTCTGTCTAGCACCGTGGTTCATGTATGTTTTGTCTGGGGCACCAGCCATGGTGCAGTCCTGTTTGTCTGGCATCCGCCGTGGTGCTATATGCTTTATAATGTCATAATGCTCTGTTGTTTGTTCTGTGTATGGAGGTAGGGTACTGGAACGCCATTTATTTTTCGTTCTGCCTGGGCCAAAGATGTAATTTAAAATATGAACCAAGCTGGTATGACATATGAAACTTATTGGTAGCCCTCTTTGGTAAATATTTTTGTGGATGTGTTTGAAAATGTTGAAAAAGTCAGTGCCTCACTAGTGACACACCTCACCGTACATTGTGTGTGTGTGTGTGTGTGTGTGTGTGTGTGTGATATTATCTCCGGCTACGAGCCTGCGTGAACGTGCAGAGGATGTTGAGGGAATGTTGATGATGTTGAGGGATGGCAAGCAAATTGATGACGTCATGAATCACGTACCCCCACTACACAGCCTGAAGCGTATGCACATTTTTTTTTTTTTTTTTTTTAAATAGGGACCCCCTTAGGGTCAAATTTATAATTCGAACCCTGACCGCTACTATCCTTCGCGGCCTCCCAGATGCTCCCAGATCCCAAGATCCTTTGCGCGAGACGTCTTTCTCGTCTTATGGGCGGGAACAGCTGGTGACGCAACCAGGAAATGCCTCGAAGGCTAGACCGTCTCATTTAACAACGGTTGATGCAGCCTTCGGAGGTTCCTCAGAAGGCTGCATCCTTCGAAGGCCGCAAAGGCCGCGTACTTCGAAGGATGCAGCCTCGCAATTGAGACACAGCCTATCTCTCACTATCTCTCATCTGATTGCTTGTCATCAAAGGTGATTGGACGAGGGGGGGTCAAGAACCAGCGTGGGTGGGACTCATGGGCCTCTGTAGCCTATCATAGGGCCACTGGGCCAGGTATTCTTTAGACAGACAAGCCAATGGGCCTCTGCTGTGTCTGCAGGCTGCAGCGGAGCTCTGTGGGCCGGTGCATGTCTCTGCCCCTGGGCCGGGAGAGTAACCATGGCAAGGCGCAGCAAAAACTAATTGAACAAATAAAAAAAATAAAAAAACCAGCCACCGGCCCATTATTGACCGGCCCACCGGGAAAAGTCCCGGTACTCCCTATGGCCAATCCACCCCTGGTTCCAGCACGACTCGACTCACCTCGGCTCGGGTTTCCACTAGGGATAGTACCTGGTACCTGCTACTTTTTTAGTACCTGCTCTGCTGAGGTTCCAAGCGAGCCGAGCCGATACTAAATGTGACGTCGACAGACTGCTGGCCGCTGATTGGTCGGAAGAGTTGTCACTGGAAGAGTCATGAGCCGTCCCACACAAGAATCAAACCCGGCATTTTTAAATACCGGCAACAGTGTTACAACCATACGGCTCAATTTTCTTGCCTTGTGTGTGACAGAAAGCCACATACAGCAACAAGTACACCATCGCCTCAATGTCCTCCATTGTTTATGTGTTTGTGTCGCGTATAAAACAAAGTCACGGCAGTTTCGCAGAGCCGTGCTATAACAACCCCGCCCACGTTGAGTAGGTACTTCTTTGTAATGGAAAAGGACGTTCCTGGACCAAAGCCGCAGCGTGTCGTGCTGCAACTGTGTAGTGGAAAAGCGCCATTAGGTAGGTAAGGGTTAGGGTTAGGTTGTAGCATTTAAACAATGCTCTATTAGTACAAAGGGGCCAAAAGTGTGTCAAGACAATATCCGTCATCACACCATTACACCACCACCAGCCTGACCCATTGGCACAAAGCAGTTTAGGCCAAATTCTGACCCTACCATGTCAATGTCTACCTACCATCAACCGTTCATAGATAGTCTTCTGCAGACCTTGGTTGAGATGGATAGTTATTTGAGTTGCTGTTACCTTTTTATCATCTCAAACCAGTCTGGCCATTCTCCTCTGACCTCTGGCATCAATACAAGGCATTTTTGCCCAGAGAACTGCTATACTCACTGCGTATTTTCTCTTTTTTGGACCATTCTCTGTAAACCCTAGAGATTGGTTGTGTGTGGAAATCCCAGTAGATCAGCAGTTTCTGAAAAAGTCAGACCAGCCTGTCTGGCACCAAGAACTATGCCACATTCAAAGTCACTTAAATCTTCCTTCTTCCCCATTTTGATGCTCGGTTTGAGGTTCAGCAGGTCGCCTCGACCATGTCTACATGTCTAAATGCATTTAGTTACTGCCTTGTGATTAGCTGAATAGATATTTGTGTGTATGAGCAGTTGAACCTAATAAAGTGGCTGGTGAATGTATATTGATGATGTATTACTCTTAGTAAAGAAAATTTTAAATTAAAATAATTTAAGAGAAAAATGCTAAAATTCGCTCTTTCTAGCTGCTGAAATATGTTCTGGTTTCTTTGGTCTTCTATGAATATAGAAGCTGAATATCTTTGGGTTGTGACTGTTGTCATTTTATAGACCAAACAACTACTCAAATAATCAGGAAAACAACTGTCAGATTTATCAATAATGATAATAATCATTAGTTGCAGCCCAAATAGCCCTACTCTATAGAACTGGATTTAAAAAGGTTTCAATATGTTCATATGGCCACAGTGAAGTGCTGAAAGACGCAGATACAAAATATAATGCATATTTTCTACTTAAGACCAACTTTAAGGGGTATATCAGGGGTTCATGAGGTTGATTTCTTGTATTTTGGGATGAATGAAATAAAAGCACAGTTTAAGAATTGGATAATAGCATTTCATAAAAAAGAGTTGTTGGCCTTTTAAAACCCAGAGAGCTGCTCCCCCAACACCACCACCACCACGTATACACCCAAGGTCAGAATAAAGGCAACAGAGCACCATGTTGGGTTACAAATGAGTCATTTTTATTTTTTTAGTGCAACATCACAACAAACAATTTTCACATGAGGTATTCAAAGGGATTTTCTTTAGTTGTTGATACAAAATGTCCCACCATGATTGACGTTTAAAGTGTTGTGTATCTTTTTTTTTTAAGCCTTTGGTTGGTTAGCCACATTCATTAGTAAGTCTAACACATGGACAAGAATGGCACGATAAAGCATGGTGGGTCGAGTCCAAGCTGAGGAAACTCAGACTCAGTCAAATATAATATTTCCCTCAGCTCTTCCTCATTTAAAGCTTTTTGTATGGATTTCATTAATTCCTACTTACAACAGTGGGATCAAACAGTATTTGAACTACACTAAACATTTTTGGAAAAAACAGGGGTGGGAGGGGTGGTTTACAAATATGGAAAAATAGCTTCTGTCTCCTCTGACCTTTTTTTATTTTTGGGATGAGCGCTTGATTTTTGGGCTTTTCTGTTAAAGTAAGTCACATGATTCGAGTTGTCCGGAAAACAAGGAATAGGCAACGTTGATTACAGCAAGATCCTCCTTGCTTGGATTGTCACCTCCTTCTTTTTTGGTCTTGAGAATGATTTTATTTATATACAGAACATGTATCAATGGGACACTAGCATACTGGACTTAAGCTTTGGCTGGACTGGGGCCTCGTTTTGGCTCCTGTAACGGATTGATTCCAGCACATTTGGTTTGGAGTAAAAGGCATGAAGAAGAGACGGATGGACAGACAAGATAGATAGATAGACAGACACCCTGACAGGATGGATTCTTTGGTTAAGGAATATCTTTGCCACACAACATCTCACACAGTTGAGGTAGATGGGTAAAGTCTTCATGTACACACAGGGGAGAGGGTGGAGACAGAAAGGGGATACTGGGGTTTACAGAGTCAAAAGACTTCCATCTGAAGACACTGCCTCATGTCAGTTTCTCAGTTCCAGCTCAACATAACACTGTTTTCTGCAAACATAAATAATCAGCACGCGGAACCCCATTGGTGCTTTTTTTAATCCTCTGAGTGCTACTGTAACTCTGATAGGGAACTGCTAAAACTACCCATGATACATAATGCTTCAGCAGTTACCCATCAATCTTTGGTTGCTTTTTTTTTTTTTTTTTGGTTTAAACATTATCAAAAAAAATATTTTTTTGGTCTTTTTTCTTTTTCTTTTTTACCCTGAAAGTATAAAGAAGCTTTCAGTTCTGCTAATCCATTATTTACGTCCCTCAGAATTGCTCTGCAACAGCCTTGGCAGCCGGGCCTTGTTTCAGGGTCAAGTTACTAGAAAAGCCACTAGGGGGTGCTGTAGGCTAAAATGGCAAAGTGGATCACCTGCAGCAGCAGTCACTCCTCCCTCCTACCTCCCGCCTGCCCTCTGTACAGAGAGGGAAGAGCTTCCCTGCTCAACGCGGAGCAGAAGGTGGCTCAATACAAAAAGCTTTGTCTCCATTTTAGGCTTCCAGTCAGACAGACAAAGAGAAACTTGAAGGTGTCACCTCAGCTTTGATACAATGACAGGAGTGAGCAGGGGTTGGCAGAGGAGCCTCCAAGCTTTTTTATTTTTTTTATTTTTTCCCTCCTGTACAGACTCAACGGCAAACCCCCATCACTGCCCCCCCCACCTTTGCTCTCAGCATGCTTACAATTGTTACTCATTAAAGTTTAATTCAGCTCCATGCCCCACTACTCCAACACCTCCTGTTCCTCAAACAACCCCCCCTCCCACCTCTCTTACACACACTCACACCACTACCACTATCCTCATTCTGGATGATTCAGCCTCCTCTCTGATCTCCCCCCCGCCCCCTTTGAATGCCCCCTAAAGCCCACAGGTCTGGCCGAGAGCGGACCCCAGACCAGATACCCAGAGAGGAGACAGGATGAAAAAAGCCTCCTCTTTGAAGTCCGTGAAAAAGTCGATGGCCTCTTTCATGACCACCCGTCTTTCAAGTGCATGCTGTGAAAGGGGCCCCGGCAGTCCACCCCTTCCAATGTTAAAGACAGAGAGAAAGAGAGAGAAAACGAGAGAAAGAGAGGATAGGAAATGGCCAGGCTAGCCTCACCACTCTTTGGCAGCATTTACACAGGGGTCAGAGAATCAGATCTTGGGTGATTCACTCCTAATTTAAGCATTCAGCACGCAAAATATTGTGCCTGTGCAAGTTGCAGGGGGAACCCTCAGAAGCCTAGAAGACCTTGAATGAAGTCCAAGAAACCCAGAATATCAGAAATGAACCTTAAGGCTCTTAGAAGGCCACAGACAAACCCCATGAACTCCAGAAGCCTTGCAACAAAATCTGAAATTCGTAAAAGATGATAAATGAACCAGAAGACCCTTAGATTTTCAGGGACAAACCCCTACAAGCCTAAGAGGCCTTGCAACAAAATCAACAATCTCTGGAAGATGAGAAACAAACCAGAAGAATCCCGAAAGGCCAGGAAGAAACCCAAAGACCCTGAATGGTCAAGAACAAATCCTAAGGCCTTCAGAGCTCGGGAGTAAAAACCCAAGATCCCCAGAGGACAAGGAACACACCTTAGAAACCCCAAAAACTCCAGGAACGAACCCTTTTGGAACTGAGACAACTGGCAGAAGGGCTTGGCATGTGGAGGACGGTGAGATCACACTGAGTTGGACATAGACTGGAGTGTCTGAACTGCACAGGGGGGGGGGGCAAGTAAGGTATATGTTGGGTGAGGGGGGTGGGAGTGGGTGTGGGAGGGGTCACAACCATGCATTTCCCCAGGCAGACGCACAGTACGCATGTTTGCATGTGACCCTGAAGGACTCGCACTCAATGGGGCCTTCAGTTGGCGCTTTAAGTGGGTCCGCAGATACTTTACACACTCCGCCAGATGGCATTGGTCTGGACACAACTTTACAAGCAACCTGTGAACCTTTGGGATGCCACATCATCCTCATCCTCATCATCATCATCAGTGTTATTATTATTGTTATTATTCATAGTATTATTCATTATTAATATTATCACAACATTCAAACAAGCTTTGGCCTTGGCGTTAAGAGCTGACCACAGAGACATTTGCAAGAGTAAAGAAATCCCCATTATTCTACAAAAAATAAAAACAAAAACAAAGGCCAGGCCTTAAAGATAGAGAGAGATACTGTACGTAACATCACTGGGTGGGTCGGGCTGGATCGGGTCGGGATCGGGTTGGGATCAGGGACAGGTTTTAGGGACTCAGGCCGTACATTCAGGGAGGCAATGTTAATCTTTGGTATTACGATGGGATTCTACAGCTAAAAGTGCCCATCAGAAAAAGTCTTCAGTTTCACACAGACATACAGAGCATTGTTAAATAAATACTTACAGTATATAGATAGCATAAATAAATAACCAAATAAATAGAGATAGGAAAGAAAAATGGAAAACAATAAATACACAAATGCAGTAATAAATACGTTGATCAGATCAGCAATTGCATTTGAAACGTTCTTGCTTCGATTTAACTATTGGCTATAAGGAGGCATGTTAAAGCCGTTCCTTTGTGGACCAAAAAAATGACCTTGTACGTCAGCAGGGCTGAAACAAACTGCCCCGCACTTCCAACGTGTTTCTATAAATAGAGCGATGTGCTTGAAATCTGTACAAAAAGGGTTGAAAGAATCACATTCCTCCATTTTCTAGACATCTGTAAAAAAAAGATTTCGTATTGGAGCAGAGGTGTGTACAGTTGTTTGGAAATGAGTGGAAAAAAATACTGCAATGTCACTATACATTGTGTCAGGTGTACCTCTTCCCTCTGGAGCCTTTGTGTTCAAAGTTAGTTTCTCCTTTTTTCCTCTTTTTTTTTTTTTTTTGGCTTGAATTGGAGTCAAAAAAAATGGCTGTGGAGCTTTCGTTTGGAAGCTCAGTGAGAGTCTTAAAGCTAGACGGTTGCACCAATAAAATCTGTTTCTACGTCCTACTTGTGTTTATTGATTCTGGTCCTGGTGTATGGCGAGATGCGGCTGCGGTTCCCCCTTGAAAACTCTGATTCATTCAAGGCAGGACCATCTTCACAAAAATAAAAAATAAAAAAACAGGAAAAGCTCCTGTTGATGGTAAATGATTGACAACTGGGAGACGCTACAGAGCCCTCCTGATAATTCCAGGCTCCGAACTTAGAACACTGCCATACAATCCTGGGAACCATCACCATGGAAACACATGCTAAGAAAAGGGAATTAGGCTCTTCACCCCCCAAAAAAAAGAAGAAGAAAAAAAAGGAAAGTAAAAAAGATGCCTCTTCTTCCTCTTTCACAATGATTCTTGAGGAAAAACAGGGCCATAAGAACATTGGGTGAGGATTAAACGTCTTTGGATGATGGTGAACACTTTTGATTAAGAAGTTACACAATGGAGCTCTCCATATGTGAGCAAAACGGCACCTCTTGATTCTTCACGTTTTGGAGAGATGACTATAGATTTGAAGGTACACCAAAATATGCTTCCTCCTGATTTGTAATACCCTCATTCTCTCTAATCTACATAATCAAAATAATGCAATGAGATGGTGTCTATGTAAGGGTGTGACTCTTCTTTGAGTCAAATCATCTTCGCACCCTTGACTATACAAGCAGGACCTCACATCCTGCGATCATATCACTCTGGGTATCGCCCCCCTTCCATTTCAAGGGAGCAATCAACTTTGGTTTGGAAAATGCTTCATCTTCATAAAATCATCTATAACAGCTGGCTCCGTCGCTCCTTCTGATAACGAGGAGGACATTTATTACGGCTGATCTCTGCCTAGACCAGTCTATGTGCCCCCTTGCTCCCTCGGCACCCTTCTCCCCACGGCACCTCCTCGTCGGTCCGTCATCACGCCGTGCTGCAGGACACTGCGGAGGAGGAAACGCTGGAGCCCGAGGAACCCGTGGAGGAGGGACGACCCTCATCTGCCCACTTATTGAGGTTGCGTCGGCGGGCGTTCATGAAGAAGTTGCTGACAGTGGAGAGCTCCAGGCCCAGCTGCTGGGAGATGGTGATCTGCAGCTCTTTGGTCGGGCGATGGTTCTCCCTGAAGATGGCCAATAGGGTGCGCCGCTGCAGGTCTGTGAACACCAGCCTGGTGCGCTTCGGGCCCTGGTTGCGCTCCAGCTTGCTCTGCTCCTGCTCCTTCCGCTTGCAGGCTGCAGGCAGATGGATAAAAGATAAATTAAAAAAAAGGAAAGGGGAAACAGGTTAGCTAACAGACTGGCTGGCTAACTAGGACAAATGGATTAGGCTGAGGGAAAGTGGATTTGTTGAAAGAAAACAGATTAGCTAAGCAACTTTGATTAGTTAAAAGAGATGAATCAGCAACTTGTTTCATTGTGCAGTAAAGGAATCAAGATGTTCAGCCCATCACATCTTATTGCCAGTGAGCTGTTGTAGACTGTTGGGATAAAGCAGATAGGTACATCCAGGCCAAAGCTCTTAAATGATCCTCATGGTTTTCATTACGCTCTTCATTGCTCTTTTGGAAAACATCTTTTTTTTTTTTTTTTTTTTACATGTATCTGGCCTGAAGACAAAGTGCAAAACGGGGTGTCGTCATGTATTGATAATGGCTCTATTCTCCAAAAAATGAATCACATTCAAGCTCATAAACAGTTACAGAGTAAAATTCTCGTTTTCCAAAAAAGAACAATGAACATAATTAATCATTTTCAGCCAAAATCCTTCAACCTCAGCATTTCTTTCTTTTTGCTACGATTACTGCATTTTAACAATACTCCTGCAACTCATTTGTCTGCGGTAGTTAAATCCATTACGGCGCTGTACGGCCTGTTTTACATTTTAAACTGCAATCTACATTCAAATGAGAAAATAACACTGCATGATATTAAAGGCTAAAGCAAACAGCAAACTCCAGAAACACTAAAGAATCATTCGAGTATATATTTAGTATGATATGCTGAATAAACAAAATTATGCATTGGATTTTCTTACATTTTATAACTGAGTTTAGTCTACTTTAATTCTTCGTTTTTTCTGCTGTGGTCCTCAGAGAATTAAATGTCTTGCTGAATTAACTCAGTGTAAAAGTTGGCTGTATTCAAACTTTTAAAGCAGTCAAAGAGGTGATGAAGTCTTCTGGTAATCTGTTCTTTTAAAGTCTGTCTAGTTTACAGCAAGCCAAAATAAAAAAAATAAAAAAATAAACTCAGGGTCTGGGTTAAACACCACTGCAGCTGCGGCAGCTCGCCCAATTATATAATCAATATTTCCTCACAAAAAGTCTGAAATTTAAAATGAATAAATAAATACAATACCAAAAAAAAAGAGGCAGTTTTGTTCAGTGAAGAAGAAAAATAGCCTGATGTGTGTGGGCTGAGCTCAGATCCATTTTGAGAATCAGACGAGCATTTTGAATTCAGGCTGCATATTCCTCTGCATATCTACTGCTGAACCTTTCACCTCTAACACGCTGTAATTCTGTATTTACAGGAAACACAACACCAACCTCTGCCTTTGTGTACCGAGCCAAACTTCCCTCCCCTTCCTCCCCCCTTCCTCTCTCTCTCTCTCTTTCTCTGTCCATCTCCCTCCACTTCCTCTCTTTCCCTTTCCCTTAGTAGACACTTCAACATCATTAGTTTCTCATAAAAGTCATTTACATGTGGCGGCAGTGAGTGAGTAATAATCACTTTAGGGGGAACTAATTTATTTTCTATTAAAGGCGGGTTACGTCAGGGGTGAGTGAAACAAGCAGAGTCGGCATTGCCCATGGTGTTTAGAAGCCTTAAGTGGACTAAAACATATTTGGGGGGAGTCGTGCAATTACCTAAATGCACACTTTTAAGAGGTTTCAATCAGCACTGTGTGGTTGAGTGACTGTTTTGCTGATGGTATCGCGTTTCTAAGTGTAAGCACTGGTGTACGTGCACATAACACAACAAGGCACACAGACGCACACAAACACACACGTACACTAAGGGAGGACCAATGGATTAGTGCCGATACTGGACTTTTATTAAATGCTGAATTGGAAGTCGGGAAACTGGAAACTAAGGTGTATTTTCTTTCTTTTTTTTCTTTATTTTGCGTTTCTGGGAATTGATTCTTGAGTTTCTATAATGTTCTTGGTAAAATATTATACTCTTTTTTTTGTTGTCTCATCCAAATCTTTCAGGTCCTCTATTTAGCTCACTGTCTTCTCATCAGTCTAAAGTTTGTGGTTGTGCTTCTTGTCCTGTTTGTTCTCATCCAGGTTGTGTTACTTGGTAATGGCTTTTATTGGTTTGCACTTTTTCTACACTTACTTTGTGTCCACCTTTTTTTCTGGGGGGGGGGGGGTTATATTTAGGTATGCATTTATGTTATATTGTAATTGTAATTGTAATTGGTTGTATTTATTTTAACATGGACCCCAGGAAGAGTAGCTCTTGCCTGGGTAACAGCTAATGGGGATCCAAATAAACTAAACTAAACTAAACTAAAAAAGAATAAATATATATATACTTATTATCAGGTGTTATTTATATATGCCTGTGGTAGTCTGAATGCTGTTTTACAGGCTTTATCCCCACTTACAGGAATACAAATGAAAACAATCAAATCTAGAGACACGTGTTATAAAAAATCTTATATTTTCTAAATTTGAGTCCTAAATGTTTTATTATCTCACAAGAGCTGGAGATATTTGCCACCCATTTTTCCAGAGATTTACATCTGCGTTTTGAATCAGGCTCTTCACAGTTCTAAAATCAAGAAAAGTATCAATAAAGACCCTTGAAACAAGCCGTTTTCTAGTACAAACTGGATTAAATAATCTTGCTTCACTGGCAGATTTCTTCACCTGTTTTAAGAAAACGAGGTTTGTGGAGCTCTATTATTGACAAAATGACTTGATTAGATGGAGATATCAGCTAGGTATAACCTTGAAATCTCATATTTCAAACCTTAACACGCACAGACACAATCAAACACACACATGCTGCAAACATACATTAGAGAAAGCACAGAGGCTGCTTTTCTGGTGTGAATCTGCGTTGACACGTTCAATTGATTGGCTTACATGTTCCCATTGAGAAACATCTCACACAGCGAGCTTCTGCTGCTGATGTTTACTGTATGACCGGCTCTTCACTTCTCAGACTCACAGCGGCAAATTTCTCTCATTAGCAGAGCGCTTGAGAAAGAAGTGTGACCTCACTGCCGTCTTTTCCACACGAGTGCCATCACAACAGCGGCATCAGAGCTGTGTGCGAGCGTGGGCTTTGATTGCTCTGACATCCAGCTGACTTTCTGAAACTTAAGTACTCAACTGGACATGAATAAATCTCGGGAATGTGAATTCCCCCCCGTGCGTTCTCCTCTACAATCATTATCTGAAGGAAATGTTTTGACTCGGGGATGCACTCTTGTCAACTTGAGATTACAGGGGCCTGTTAGCTTTTAGGCATCCAGAGCTCGTTTGCATTTCTGAGAGTTATCGAGCGACGTCTCATTAAAACCTGAACAGGCCGAGATGTCAGAAGCATGTCAATATCACTACAAGTGAAATATTTTTTCTCCAAATGTTACATTTTTCAAGGGTGTTATACCATGCCCACCATCAATATTTCTGGGTTGGGGGTTGGGTGTTGGGCTGCAGCTATAGACGGTATATACAGCAGTGCACTCTCAGCTCATGTAGTAATGAAAGGAATGACATGATAGTGCTGGCTAGCTTGCTTGTAGTGTGGATTTATGGCTTGTTGGAGGAGTCGGGGTGTCCTGCCGCTCTCCTCCTCCTCGCCTCCCATCCCATCCTCGGCTCTCTCCCTCACTGACGATCATAACGCCGACCATTAAGTAAATGCTTCCTTATGCTGTAATCATGTGTAAAAGGCTCACAATTACCATGCTATAAATCCCCGGCACTGGGGCTACTCCTGCAGACATAAATATTCCCCTATAGGCTTCTTATGATCGTGGGAACAGCCCCTAATCATGATGTATGCCCCTGTCTCGTGTTGCTGAAACGTGATCGAAAACCCTTTCCCTACCCCCCGGCGTCTCAACCTACACCCCCCCTCCCAGCCAGAATCCCCCCCCCCTCCTGCCCCCCCCCTCCCCCCCGCCCTCCCTGTCCTCTCCCTCAATCCCCCCCTCCAGCCCCAGCCCACCCCCTGCTGATTTCTTGGGCCAGGGGCTGATAGAAATTATTGATTAAATCTGTGCAGCTCAGACTCCTCGACCCACAGAGGCTGGTTAACCCCTTCAGCGCCAGAGTGGGGGGAGCTGCAAGAGCCAGATAAAAAAAAACAAAACAACAAAAAAAACCAACCCTGTTTGTTTGGCGTTGCGCAGCTAAGGCCACGTCGGCCTGTTTGCGATTCCTGATATGCAAATGGAATCGGCTTTGACCTTTGAGCCTCGCCAGGCGAATGTGAACAGTACGCAGCGAGAGGTGGACCTGGCTTTGTGGCTTTCATTACCGTGGGGGTGGTGCAGGCACTGGAGCCGACACGTAAACCGCATTGACCTTTCTTATTCATTTAGACCTTTAGTCAAGGGCTTCGGCCATCATCTTTAAAGTTATAGTCTCTGATCCCCCCCCCCTCTCTCCCTCCACACACACACACACACACACACACACACACACACACACTCTGACTTTAAGTGTCAGAGCATGGCTGTGTGGTCTTTATCCTGCCTTCTTCTCTGGCTAAATCCTGATTGCCTCCTCCACAGCCTGAGGTTGGACTGGAGATGCATCTCATATACCTCGAAGTAATCCATAAAGCATACACACACACACACACACACACACACACACACACACACACACAAACAAGATACTGCGGATAAATCCAAGGGATCACCTCCTCCGTGTTTAGCAAAATGTCTGCAGAAAGACAATTATTTGAAAAGACAAAATGGCAGAAAGTATGTTCCATAAGCATCACGCCTCACAGAGAGCTCTGCAGTGCTCCATAGCAGAGGCATAGTTATGGAAATAACACAGTGCTGCTGGCTGACACTGAAGGGCCTTCTATGTATTTAAGCGAGTGCTGCATTAAGGAGGATCATCTTAAAACTTGAGGCGTGAAGCAGAGAGCACTTGAGCTATCTTCAGACTGGGGAGCACAGGGCACCGCGCATTCTAATTCCAGTCTCGATTTGCCGATGCGGCCGAGGTGTGTGTGGGCAAGGCGTGCTGCTCTTTCCCATGGAAATCAATAGAGGCTTGTAATTAAACAAAAGGGGGTTGGCCAGGGGGGAAAAAAAACAACAACCCCCTTCGGAAAGTAGGTTATGTAGAAAAGTGCCGAGCTGTCCAAATTGTGGCTTTGCCAAGAACTAAATATGCAATTTCAGACTGTGTGGGAGCAGAGAGAGAGAGAGAGAGAGAGAGGAGCATCGTCAAACATTAGCACACTTCTCTGTGTAGGGACTTTAATTTTTTATGAGTCTGATTGATCGGCTGCTCGGACTTCTGGAGCACTGACTCGTTAAAATAATGTTTGTGTTTGTAAAAGATGAAGAAACAAGGATGCTGCAAATAAAGAGAGAATGATTGATGACTGGAAATCTGCTCAGAGGAACAAAGGGCTGTTTTATCCTGAGGAAGATTAGGTTTTTGTGTGACAGGAAGCAGCGTTTTGCATACAAAGCATTCACACGTTGCAGGATTGCATTCATCACACAACATTTCTGTCAAATTACAGAACAAAACCCACAGATAACTCATCTTTAGATAAGAGGTTTTGGGTGTGATTGCTGTAACGTTTTGCTGAATGGAGGATGTACACATGTGCTCTCAGAGCCAAACAATCAAAGATCAATAATTGTGAAGGGATTGCAAGAGTGCACAATCATTACCTATGAACCCTATTGTGTTGTTGGGCTTAATCAGTTGAGCTGCTGACAGAGAGCGAAAAGCAGTGATCAACTGGGCAGACTCACACACACGTACTGCTCACAGACCCCCGCAGTGAGAAGACCACTTGCAAATACACACACACACACACACACACACACACTCACACACACACATTTATGCTTGTCTCATATTACTGTGTTCACTTGGATCTCTTTCTGTGCTCCGTGTATCAGATGGGTCCTCGGTCCCTGTGGAGGGACAACACTGTAACACGGCACTGTACAGCGTGCTGTCGTGTCTTCAATCCACATCCCCAAAGAATATTAAATGTCAAGCAGCAGATTACATCGTGCCTTTCAAAAAAAAAAAAAATCTTTACCCCCTGAAATCTGTATGAATACAACTATGACTGCAGCTGCTGCTTATTTATCCAATTAAATATAGTCTAGAAAATGTAAAACAAAAGTCAAATGCTCATCAGAACTTCCCACACTCTAATGTGACACCTTAAAATTGCTAATTTAGTCTTACCAACAGTACATGAACCCAAATGTATTAAAGCAGAGAAAAGCAGCAAATCCTCACATGTGAGAAGCTGAAATCAGTACACGATGATCAATGCACTAAATACACACGTGTCTCTACTTGAGCAATAATCTTTTCTTTTTTTCTCCCTCTCTCTCCTTCCACAAACGAAGAATCTCACAAACCTACAAGGTACTGCGTCTGAGCAGGACGACATTTGTATTTAGCCTCGCAGTAATTGCCTCGGTGACGACGTTGATAAAAGACGTCTGGCAAAAGCTCAAGTCTAATTTGCATCAGCTACCTTGCCAACTCAACTTCAGCCGTGCGCTGAGCAGATATAAATCACTGCTCGAATTAATCAATCGCTCCAGAATGGCATATCTGCACAAATTATTTTGTGGGCTCAAAAGCGATTAAATTGCCAACCGCTGCTCACGCTGATCTTCATGGTTCATTTAAGAGGAGGGCAAATGTCTGTGGCTTTTTTATTGTAGCTACTGTACAAATCAATAAGAGCTGTTTGGGAGCAAAGTAAACAAAGGAACGGCACATATGGCACCCTTTCTTGCTCAAACTGTCCTCAATGTGCTGCTAAGTTCTTATTATCCAGGCTGTTGAGACAATGGACAAACCAGAGGTACATTCGGTGGTGTGAAGAAGGGAAACATCAGTATGATGCTGTTGCTTTTCCTCATGCTTCAACCTGAGCTGCATACTGATTGTTGGAGAGGAGAATTTTTTTGGAAGACATGGAGAAAGAAGAAGGTGTTTGGGGAAAACAAGGAGAGAGAGTGTCTGTTTGTTGTTGTGGTTTTTGTGGGAGCATGAGTGTGGATGTACATACAGTATATATATATATGTGTGTGTGTGTGTGTGTGTGTGTGAGGCAGATAGAGAGCAAAGCGAGATCTTACCCTCCAGCCGGAGTGAGGCCATTCTTTGAAACTCGGGCTCCTGCAGCCAGCGAGACATCCTCTTAAAGGTCTCGCGGCCAGACTTGAGCTTGCCCCAGGGCTTGGGGTTCCTCAGGAGGTCAGACAGTGTGCCCTGTGACCTACACAGAACCCTCTCAGCGAAGATGGCCTGGGGGATGCTGTATCTCTTCAGCTCGGTGATGATCCTCTGGGCCACATCCCTGGTGTTGATCTCCTCGCCCGCACCGCCTCCGCCGCCCTGCGAGCCCGCCAGCATGCCCTCTCCGGGCGAGGACGAGGCGGATGAGGAGGAGTGCAGGTGCTCGCCCATCTTGGAGGCCTGCTGGCTCGGGTGATGGTGGGGCTGGTAGTGCTGGCTGTAGATGTGAGGGTGGTGGCCCGAGGCATGCTGATGGGCCTCCATTTTGTTGAGCTGATGCCCCATCGACACATCGCCTCCTCCTAGGCCCGGTGGTGACATCTCACGGCCAAAATCTGATGTCCGGCAGAAAATGTTCCCTCCGTGGACGTCATACCCGCCGTGGAGCATCTGACCGGCGTTGCTGTTGGGGCTGTTGCCTAGGCTGCCATAGCCGTGCATGGTAGAGCCCAGGCCTGAACCTGTGGAGGGGGGCGACAGACTTTGGGACATGGCCAGGTCCTTGCTGTAGGGGTTGTAGAAGTTGGTGCTGAGGCCTCGGTCCTCACGCATGAGGGTAAAGCTGCCGATGACATTGCTGACCGGCAGGCATGGGTGGTGATGGTGGTGGTGGTGGAACTTGTCATCAAACGGCTGCAGGGGTGTCAGGGTGGTGTAAGTGCTGCCGCTGCTGGACGGGGAATCGCCGCTGTAGCCCAACGCTGACATGGAGTGGTCGAAGCCCGGCGGACGAGGCTCGTGCTCCAGAGACATGGAGGGGCCCCCGAGGGAAGGCCTAGGGAAAGCAGCTGAAAGGTCCCGAGAGTGCAGCATGGCCCTGCCGTCCTGGCCGTGAGCCAACTCTGAGTGGCTGTGGAGGGACATCTCCCCTAGACTCCCATCCATCTTCAATTTCAGCAAATAAATGAGTATTTCTTGCCCCTGTGTGTTGTTGCTCTCCTCTTGTTATTGTTGTTCAACAGCCGGGTTAACAGTCTGGAAGGTCTCTTGTTACACCAGACTATGGATTTATTGATTTGTGAATTAATTGATTTCCGGGCTTATGGGGTGTCTAATTAATTATCTGATAACGTTAAGTACTGTCTTCAAACTCCCTCAAACTCCAGGAAAACGAGTTTGCAACCGCATCAGGAGCTTTAACTGTGATTTTTATTCTCACTTGAGCATCAGCACTCTTGCTGTCTCTTGTCTCTTTGGGTGCTCAGCTGTGTTCCTGGGCAGAAGCCTCTTGCTTTTGTGCCTGCGTGAGACAAGACAAGCTGCTGTTACTCCCGCTTCGTTTAAACTTTCATCGTTACAAAACAAGCAACAAAAAAACCCCCAACTATTCATCTCCTCAAGTCTTAACCGCTAATTTACACCAATCATACGCCAACTAACAACGATTGATGCGTTTGAGTAACCCCCCCCCCCCCCCCCCCCATCAACACACCGATATCAGTGTTTTAATCACTTCAACCCCCCCAAATCTCATCTTGGTATATATTGACATATTTTTCTTTCTTATGCAAAGTTATGAATACAGAAGTAGAAGTATAACAGCATGTTGCGAGGTG
Organism: Scomber japonicus; assembly: GCF_027409825.1. Lineage (NCBI taxonomy): Eukaryota > Metazoa > Chordata > Actinopteri > Scombriformes > Scombridae > Scomber > Scomber japonicus. The sequence continues at coordinate 30,404,173 of NC_070587.1, read as the reverse complement.
TTGAACATCACGTTTGCATATTTACTCTCCACACATGCGATGAATGTGAACGATGCGTAAACTAACCCAGAAAAACATGATGGCGATTCAGAGACGATTAATAAAAAAACACGAAAAGAAAAAAAAAACACAACACTACCGATATGATGAGGTTCATTCAGATTTTTAAAAAAGCCCTTACCTTTATTATCCACTTCTCAGAGCTCGTCCGCGGCTGTTGTCCGTCCTGTGCATCTCTCCGATTGTGTCGCCAAGCAAGCAGCCCTGCAGATTCACACAATTGGTCCGCTGCGCCCCGGGGTGCAACATTCACCAAAACCAGAGTGCAAACACCATCTGCGGTTACAGACGAATCTCTCTCGCTCTCTTCCTTCTACAACCTTTTTTCCCCAAGTCTTTGTTTTCCCACTCCTGGAAAAAATTCTCCGGGTCTAGCCTCGTTTTTTTTTTCCTTTTTTTTTCTCTCTCTCTCGCTTCTTCTCTTCGCTCTACACACTAGCAGCTCTCCTCTTTTTCTTTCATTATCTCGTGAGATTTTCCTCCTCCTCCTCCTCTTCCCTCTGCCTGCCACTTCATCGATCTCACCACCAACTCTTTCTCCTTCTCCTCCTCCTCCCCCTTTGCTCACATTGACTCTCTGCTTTCAGTGCGTCACGGCCTTAAAAATCTGACAGATGTGCGATGAAATTCCTACTCCAATTAACCCTTTCTCTCCGGGGGAGGGAGGGATGGAGAGGGGAGGGGAGGGGAGGGAGGGGTTGACGGGGGCGGGGGAGGTGTGGAGGTGGAGATGCTCCCTTTCTCATAACCCCACAGGTTAAGCCTTCTTCAGCTGATTGCATGCACATTTTATGAATTATGTGCTCGCATCCCTTTCATTGTGCTGCGCTCGGCTCTTTATTGTGTCTGATCAATGGATTTTTCAAAAGGCTGCAGCTAATGTCGTTTTGTTCTTTTTTTATGTAACAAGTGATGTCGTTGCTGGCAGTGCTATTGTCATTGAAAATCATCTGCAACATAGAAATTAAATTGGCTGTAGATACATACCAGCATTTCAGGTTTTTTCCATTTCTATTATTATGTTTTTTTTTTATTCTTGCCATCATTTCAGCTTTAAAGTTTTATTCTTATAAGCTATTTCCAATTTCTGATATCACTAGGAGACTCGATTGGAAGGCTCTGAGATGATTAAAACTGTATTATGGGTGAATATGCAATTATGAGAATCGCCTCACTAACTTATTGACTCCAGGAAGAAAAAAAAAATCCATCAATTTATTCTCTGCTGTGTGCTCTGTTATCACAGGCCACATCTTCTATTTCATTTCTTTCTTATTTTTCTTTTTTTGGGGAGGGGGAGTACCAAATACTCCAGAAGGATGTTGTCTATATTTATTACATGGTCTTCTTCACCTCTTCCTCTTGTTGTTTTTTTTAAGAGGAATGTAAATCTCACCTTTCAGGAATAAATGCTGTCAAGTGACGCTCGTGTTTAGCTCAGCTCTTAATCAGCACTCGGCATTCAATCCGCGCCGCCAACACTTCAGTCTGGAAAGTCCCTCAAACAAGATCAATGCGACCCCTTTTCTTTTTTCTTTTTTTTTCTTTTTATTTTTTTTTACAGAAGACCCTCGACCTGCTGCTGCTGCTGCTACACTGAGCACAAACACACACGCGCGCACACTGCAGGCCGTGCGCGTCCACTGAATGTAATCTTACGTGTAATGCTTATGTGTATTTAATTTGGTGTCTAATGTGTGTGTGTGTGTATGTGTGTGTGTGCATGCTTGTATATGCGCGTTCACGTGAAATCGGCGTCCATTTATGTGTGCTGGCGCCTGTACATGCATATAAGCAGCATCAATATAAGTGTGTATATTCAGGCCTGTGTGTGCTTGTGCGCGCCCCGGCCTCAGAGAGATACACACATACACACACACACACACACACACACACACATGCACACACATGTACACACAGAGAGAGAGAGAGACAGAAGCAGGGAAGCAGAGCGCATACTAATCATATCTGTCTGTCAGTTTAATTTTCAGAGATGAGCAGTTCTGGCGTTTGGAAACAGCGGAGCGGTGCTCGGTGTGGGACCGCCGGCTTCCCGGAGCAGATGCTGCCCTATCGATCCGCCCCGCGCGCATCCAGCACGGAGGGATGCGTGCATGGATGGCGAGTAGCTGGAGGTAAAAATGGTCAACGGCTACAGAGCGAAAATAAAAAAAGGTCCTTTTTTCGAGGTCGAGGTGAAAGTTCACCTTCTGTGGCTGGAAAAACCCGAGTGGGCAGACTGACACCCGAGCTGCAAGGCCCCAAAAGTTTTTACACTTTGAGGGCCTGGAGGGGAAACTGGGAACACTGGGCTCTCTACATTAAGCCACATAGAGCCATTTATAATATAATAAACTTATTAGTATGAGCTCCGACTCATAAATTAAGGAGGAATTCCTGCATGTTAAAAAATATTCATTTCAACCTTTTAGCGAAATTCCACGACCTCAAAATGTCATATCACCCATTATAACCAGCAGGGAGGTAATTTCCATTTTGGGCATTTAGCTGATGCTCTCATTCAGAGTCACTGTGCACAGAGAGAGAGAGAGAGAGAGAGAGAGCAGCAGCAGCAGGATCAGCAACATTACAGCCAAATCATTTACATTTCAGTCATTTAGCTCGTATATACTCTCAGAGGAACTATACAGTGAGAGCAACAGTAGAAGATTCAAACCCGCCATTACTAAATACAGGCAATAAATAAACTGAGGGAAACGCACATTTGAGCCATTTAGCTGCAGCTCTCATCCAAAGTGACTGTAGATATGGCGGCTGTAGAATAAGCTTTTAATCTAAAGCCAATATTGATGGCGTTTAGATTTTTACCCATTTAGCTGATGCGTCCATCCTGAGGGACACGTGTACGGCTGCATCAAATCCTGCATTACCAATATTACAAGTAGCCAATATAGCGAAGAGGTCAAGGGTCAGGGGACATTGGTGTGACCTTAAAATGACCACGAGTGTGCAGGAAAATAAATAGAATCAGCCAGAAGGGAGAGAAAAGGTTTTTATTTTCATGAGTAAAAAGGATGGAGGGAGAGATACGACTCCTCCCTGAGCCTGCTGAGTTTCCAGCCTGCGAAGAGAGAGAGAGATAGAGAGAGATAGAGAGAGAGTGACTTGTCAAGATTCATAAATTCATATTTTATTAGAAGAGAAATAAATAAATAGATAAGCAGAGACGTGGTGTTTTCTGCAGCTTTGGACGTGCTGTGCATGCTGGCCTGCAGGCCTGCGAACATCCGGCTGCAGCAGCAACAGGATGGAGGAGAAGAAAATGCAGCATTATTCATCCTGTACTATACACTCGGCCCCCAAATCCGCTGTTTAATCAGCGAGTAAATGTGATCACTTATTGGTAAATGATAATGGATGGAGCGCACGCGTGGGATTGCAGTTTTGAATGAGATATTGACTCCTTGTTTACAGCAGTGGAGAGGGGGAAGAAAACACCACAAAACACACCAAAGAAAAAAAAAGCACGAAAACATGTAAATGACGCATATTTCAGCAGCAAGAAGAGCAAAGGAAGAGACATTTAATCTGAGAGTTTATTCCCATGTCTGATGACCTGACTTCGTCTTTAGAAGGAAATCCGGCTGTAAAAAGTCTCATTCAGGCGTAAATAGGCTTTTTTTAAAATGTCCAAATAATAATGATAATTTTTGTTATCGTGATTTTGACAGAGACTGGTTTTAGTTTTATTCTGAGATTAAATCAATCGGTTTGTTTTAATCTAATCTGGATATTCAATGCATTATTTAATGACACACACACATACACACACACACCTACACACACAGTACAGTAATCATGCACTTGCAGTAAATTCACACACACAAAAAAAACCCACACACAATTAATTTTCCAAGTTATTTATTATCATGTATATAAATAATACATTTAACACAGCAAGTTTTGCACAGTCAATATTTTCATCATCATCATTTTTCTTTCAAAAATCATAAAGAAGTGTTTTTAATCTCTTTTAAATACTTTACATAGAAAGCCTCACTCAGGAAAAACAAACTTTAAAAAGATAAAATGTAGATTGAAATAAATAAAAAGCTTCAGGTGTGACTCTTCAATCATGAGTTAAATGGAGAGATAAATTCCTGCTTTTCATCAGTGCTGATTGTTGGTTTTTTGTTTTTTTTTGCTTCATCATTAAACTCACACATTTCCATCTGAGGCTGCTTGGACTTCACACTCTGGCTCATTTTACTGCCGACATTTACTTTTTATCATCCATGCATGTGTTTAAAAATCAATTAAAAAAGTACCGTAATGTACCGAATATGACGCACCTGCTTTTGCAAATCATTTTAAATATCACTTAAAAACAAATCTCGGTGTTTCCTTTGGTGGAAGTATGTGTTTGTAATAAATAAATAAATAAATAAAAAACTCCATAAAACTGAGATCCACATTTATTTTTAATTGATTTCCACAACATGCCCAAAAAAAAAAAAATCCACTTCATTTACCAGCAGAAGCAAATATTAAAGCGTCTCTGCACGTTTTTAAGTGTTCAGTGTGTGATTTGTATTTGTTATTATAAAGTTTTTACAGCTTATAACTTTTTATTTTTCTTCTAAATCTCAATGATGAGTTAAAGAGGAAAAGTATGAGTGGAGCTTCAGATGTTCAAGTTAAGTTTTCTTTTGCTTTAAACTCCTAAATCATCACATCTTTACACTGAATATGTAACAATTATTATTACATAAATCACAATTATTATCACTATTTTTATTTCTTTATTTATTTTAAATACATTAATAGAGCATTTATTATTTAATAGTAAAAACAAAAAGCAGGCTGTTGTTTCTAGCTGCATTGTATTTGTAAATAATAATATTTTAAATCACTTTTATTATAGTTTTTTGGAAGGGAGAGTTTATATAGAGATTAAATCAAGTAAAAAAAATCGATTTTTTTCTCATAAAAGTAATTTTAAATAAATGTTTGCCTTCATTATTAATCTAAAGCAGTTAATGAAAATGTGATTAAACTGTTATATAATGTCCAAATGAAACATTTCACAGTATCATTAAATGACACTGAGCTGCTTTTCTTTTCCTTTTTTTCTTCTTCTTCTTGTCAACTTCCTTTCCCTTTCTTTTCTTTTCTTTATTTCTTTCTTTATTTATTATTTCTCTCCCATCCTTAACCAATCAATAAAAATCAATTATTACCACGAGACCTGGCGTTACACAGATCACAATGGGAATAATCAATAAGTGATTAATTTTGAACCAGATTAAATCTACAGAGAAAGATAATAATAAAACATAATAATAATAATAATAATAATAATAATAATAATAATAATAATGGTAGAAAAATTAAAAAATAACAACCTCCATGTATTGACCCACATATGAGCTGAGTGACGCACAAAGAGCAAATTAACCTGCAGTCAGTGTAACATGAATATTGATGATTACGAGGTTAAAAAGGCTCTTTCATCAGTCTGCTGTGATGTGTTATGCAACATAAAAAAATGTATAATGATTAGCATGATTCAGATTGATCTTTCTAAACTCTCTCTCTCTGTGTGTGTGTGTGTGTGTGTGTGTGTGTGTGTTCTTTTTTTGTTTTGTTTTTTACAGCTGGATATAAACACACATAACCTGCAGGCAAATATCAGCTATAGGCCTACAGTTGATGTGCATTACCAGCGTGTGGCCTGCTGCTCAAACACACACACACACACACACACACACACACACACACACACACACACACACACACACACACACACACACACAAACATTTCTGCCTGGATATAATCACACTGCTTATTATTAACATCTTTCTTTTTTAAATTCACACTTTATATTAGCTTTACAACAACATAAATTAATAATAAAAGGAAAGAAATAAGAAAAGCCTCAGTTATAATATGTGAATAATCCCATATATGATTGACAGTGACGTAACATGCTCAGCAACAGATGTGCCTTTCATTAAATTAGTGAAATAACTACACCAAATTAAATAAATACACTTTAAATAAAAATCCACCTTTTCACTCTCCGTGCCTTCATTATATGTCAAGAAATAAAAAAAATACTGTACAAGCTGCTGCAGGAAACTTTGATCATGTAAAAGCGGGATAATCACTCTATTTCTGCCTTTCTCTCTCTCCTCTATTATTTTGGAGGTTTTAGTCGAAGTAATGATGGTGTGTGTGTGTGTGTGTGTGTGTGTGTGTGTGTGTACTCCATGATGTGGAACTTGACTTCGCCAGCGTGAATAATGTTATTATCGATCATATCTTTTGGATTAATGCAAATGCTCTCGTTTAATTCACTGGATTCGCCTCCTGTGCAGATGAGCCAATAATGCGCTACAGTAGGAAAAAAGTACTGGAGGGGGAGAAAGAAAAAAAAGGACTAAAAAGTGTTCCCACCTGCAGAAAATCAAACATTAGATGAGGATGATATTTAAAAAAAATAAATAGCTGAGAGATATGTTTTGCTTTATTACTTCAGTTTTAATAACTTTCTTTGCAATAACTTAAATACAATTTTGTATATTTAATATAAATGAAAAACCTATTTTATTTTATTATTATAAAGATTATATAAAGAAGGGATGTGTCAGTGAGTTTGTATTGTCTGTTGTGTGAACGCGCATTTGGCACATGAGCGCGCGCCAGCCTGTATTGATCCATGCATTTTAAACAGCCTCCTATTTGCCCTACAACTATTTTTTCATATAAAATGTAAATGTGTCCCAGTGTAATTGGCTCCACATTCTTTATGCAAATGAAATTATCTGGTGGCCCGAGCCGCGCGAGGATGAAGGAAAAACTGTTTAATTTATGCAAAATGGAGCTCAAGGGGAGCAAAGGTCGATAAGTTGAACTTGTCTTGAGTTTTATTTCTTTGTTTTTGTTTAGTTAGTTAGTTTAGTTTAGTTTTGTTTTGTATCTCCAAGCTCTTTTTTTTTTTTTTTTTTTTTAAAGTTGCAGCAATTATTATCTCTGTTATGCAGCAGGAAGAGTTTCTGCTTTTTTTCTATATTTGTCTCCAAGTTTTTTAAAGATCAGCTGTCATCTCCTCTGTGCAACATTTCCTGCATGATCACAGCTTCATTTAGCATTTAATTGCACCTTCATTGGTCTTTAAAAAGTATTGATGTATTAATTATATTTAACTTATTCTTATGAGATGTGTTATATATTATATTATGTGAAACTTAAGGTGTTACATGATTATTATTATTCAGTATATTAATGTTAGATTCAGTATTTCCAAAACAGAAAATGAGTCACTTTTTGACATCATCTTGAACTCTTCACTTCCAATAAAAAATAAATCTAAATAAATGAGGCTTAAAATAAGTATTTAGGTAAATAAGTTTAAAAAATAACACCCAGCTTCCTGTTTATAAATCATTTGAAGACTGTAAAGTGTGAGCAGAGTGAGCTGAATGTTATAGAAAGATAAAAAATCAAAAAATTAATAAAAGACATATGAGTGTAAGAGTGGAGGAGATGAGGCCTTGGTGGCTCGGTAGTGTTTCCTCTTCCTCTTCCTGCAGGTTTGCTCACTTCCTCTACTTCCTGTCCTCTACTTCCTGTCCTCTACTTCCTGTCCTCCACAGCAAACACAGCAGGAGCTCTGCAACTAAATTACGCAGCAAACTGAACAAATTTTCCCAGATAAGCCACCGTCGTGCATATGTCAATTTCTGATCTGATTCTGCTGCCTGGTAGAAATCCTCCAACCCCTCCTCCTCCTCCTCCTCTTCCTCCTCCTCCTCTTCCTCCATCCTCCATGCAAACAAGCAGACACACCCACTCATAACACTCAACACAAACACACAAGTAAACAAGTCTGCATCCTCTTCCTTCCCCTCCCCTCCCCTCCTCTCCTATCCCCCCCTCTCCTCTCCTCTCCTCTTCTTCCTCTTCTTCCTCTCCTCTCCCATCCCTCCATCCATCATGACCTCCACACCTTCCGGTCCCTCTCGGAATAAACAACGCCTTTCTCGGAAAACCTTGGCGTGCATCTTAAGAAATCCCTCACCGCACGCTGCTTAACATGGTCACTCGCTGATAAAAATACCATTTAAAAAGCATCTACATATTGATCACACACACACACACACACACACACACACACAAACGCTAACACACACACACACACAAAAACACTTAAGCACACACACACACACACATCCTGAGCTATTTTCTGCTATGATAATGCATGCTTTCGCCTTGGCCTGTCAGCTTCACAGAGTGTATGTGTGTGTGTGTGTGTGTGTGTGTGTTTGAATGAAGTGAGTGCATGTGTGAGTGTGTGTGTGTGTGTGTGTGTGTGTGTGTTTGTGTGCGTGTGCGTGCTCCTGAGTGTGTGTGGGTGTAAATGAGTGTGTCTCACAGCCGAAAAGTGTGTGTCAGTCTCTCCAGCCAGTCAGCCAGCGTAACTCGGTGGGGGATCAAAGGCAGCAAGGTTTTCTCTCTTTTCCTTCCTTGGTTTTCCAGTCAGCCCCCCCCCCCCCCCCTCCCCTTTCTTGCAACCACCCCCTTCCTCCTCCTCCTCTTCCTCATCATCATCATCCTCCTCCTCCTCTTCTCTTGGATCCGCTCCTCGCTCCTCGCTGCTTCCCCTCTCTCCTCCTCTTCCCAATTATTCCCTGATTTTTCCTTTTTCCTCGCTCGGCTGTTAAATCCACTCTGCATCCTTTTTCCTCTTTTCCTCGGCCGCGGCTGCTGCCTCCTCTCCTCTCCTCTCCTCTCCGTCCATCCGTCCGAGGCGAGGCGAGGAGTGTGTGTGTGTGTGTGCAACCTCGTCCGCCTCTCTTTCACTCCCTCTCCCTCTCTCTCTCTCTCTCTCTCTCACTCTCCCTTCTCTCTTTAATCAGCATGTTAATAAGAAAGGTAACTAATCAATACATTCAATGGCCTGGCTTGGCGATTGATACCATCTCCATCCACCTCCCCCTCGCTCGCCTCCGCTGCTAAACACACACACATACACAGAGTGACACACACATACACAGCTGGAGGACTGTCTTAGGTAGGGCCCTCACTGCTAATTTAGTCATTTAGTTTATTTAGAAAGCATATAGGGAGGATAAAAACCTGCTAAAGTTCACCAAACTGATTTAAAATCTTCAACGGCAATGTTAAAAATCTGCTCTGTAAGAACAACAGCTGTGATATTGGGGTTTATGGCCTTTTGGAAAAGCAGCAGCACCTGTGTGGGTTCTACTGCGAGGGCACTGCTAATACTAACAGAGAATATGTTTAACAGTCCAGGAGCCGTAAAGTCTTGATTACCTTTGAGTTTGTCTTTGCAGCATTGAATGAAAAACAAGAGCATTGGTCGCTTGTTTGGAAGCTTAAATAGATCCTGATAAGAACCTGCAAATTACACCTGTTGTCTCTCTGAAGGTGAGAAGTGAAAGTAGCATGATGTTGCAGGTATGATAGGTGATATACTGTTAATACTGGTTTCTTTAAAAGCATTTAAAAACCTGACTTATATGACTGTTTTCTGATCTGTCATGGTTTAAACCTCACATACTGTTCATATTCTGACTCATAATTCGTCTCTACACTAATTCATATTCACAAATTCCCCGTCAGTCATTAATAAATGTTTGATTATTCCCTAATGAAGCTGTTGGAGAGTACATAGAGTGTTTATCTATAGGGGGGAAAAATGACATTCATAATCACTATTTTATGGCCCAGGAGAACATTTTATAGAATATGAAGAATTTGGACATTTGCATATACAAAATGTGTATTAGCTGCACAAAAATAAAAATATAATGCTTTTATTTTGGTATATTTGGGGTCACATTAGAAAAGTCCTCCTTTACATACTGTTCAGGATCAAATTTGACACATTTTGCACATTTGAGAGCTGCAAAAACATCATATACACATTTATTTAAGGTGGACTTTTCTAATGTGACCCCAAATATACCAAAATAAAAGCATTTTATTTTTGTGCAGCTAATACACATTTTTGTATATGCAAATGTCCAAATTCTTCATATTCTATAAAATGTTCTCCTGGACCATAAAATAGTGATTGTGAATGTGTTTTTTCTCCTATAATTAAACGCTACGTACTCTCCAACAGCTTCATTAGGGAATAATCAAACATTTATTAATGACTGAAGGGGAATTTGTGAATATGAATTAGTGTAGAGACGAATTATGAGTCAGAATATGAACAGTATGTGAGGGTCAGATCAGAAAACAGTCATATGAGTCAGGTTTTTAAATGCTTTTAACATGCACAGACTAATAGCTGGTGGGGAACAAACATATTTTATTGCTTAGTTTGGAAGACTTGTTGATTTCAGGCTGTAGTGCAAAACATCCAGCAGCTTTAAGCCAGAAGACCTCAGAGACCTAAAGAAGGAGATTTGAGGGTTTAAAGGGTCGCAGATGTAAGAAGGGGGCTATTGACTACCTTGAAAACAGTCAAATTTTAAAATCAATTCTCTGCTGCAGTGGAAGCCAATGAGAAGAGGACGGCGCAGCGTTAATGCGGATTCCCTGTTGTGGTTCCAGAGAGAAGTGGAGTTGCAGTATTTAGTCGCGGCTGAGACCAACGAAACAGACTCCTGCCAACATATATAAGGAGATGCAGTAGATTAAATGACAGGGCAACTTTCTTTCAGATTATAGGCCAAGATGGAAAGTTGATTTTGGGGAATTGTTCACAGCTGACGAGCAAATTGATTTGCTTCTCAAAGTTGAAATCAGAATGAAAAACGACTCAAAGATTTTTTGGATTCAGTTTGTACTTTTTTTTTTGCTCTTTTTGCCAAAACTTAAATCCTCCCAACTGAAAACATTGGCTGCTTTTAAAGGCCTGAAACCTTTCTGTTCGACTCTCATTGCTATTTAGTTTTTATATGTTATTAATATTGCAGCACTTTGAGTTTTGCTATGAATGAAAACACTGGCTGCACAAATTAAATGCATTACTATTTTATCATTATTATTATTATTATTAGTAAAGGTATGAGGGTATTTGGCCGGGGAGGTCCATGCAGCTCCTTTAGGGCAAGAGATAGTTTGGAGTCACAAGGGAAGGGAATATTTAAGAACTGAATACTCGCACAGCTTAGGGCTGCAAACAGAGAAACATCTCGCCTTGTACCAAAGCAAACATCCACTTCTATCTCTCTCTCTCTCTCTCTCTCTCTCTCTCTCTCTCTCTCTCTTTCTCTATTGCTCTATCGCCCGCTCTCCCCAATATTATTAATAGATAGGAGGGAGGAAAATACACAAGCGCGCACACACAGAGACACATAAGTCCTCCCTCCTCAGGATATGGAACTCCAACAGACATGAAAACGCTCAGGCTCCTTCTGAGGAGGACATAAGAGGCATGGCACAGGATGAAGGGAAATCCTTCATACAGGAAGAACACAGGCAACAGCCAGAATGCAAGGTGGCCTTTCAGGGCTGACTGGATGGGTTTCTCCCCATGACCCTCAACCCGACACACACACACACACACACACACACACACACACATATACACACACACATACACACACACCTCCCACCCCCTTCTGCTCTGCTTTTTTGCCTTCTGGTAACTTCTCTCATAGTGTAGTGTGATGTAGATCCTTTTACATTTGTCTCCCAGTTTATATCAACCCCCCCTCCTCCCTCCCTCCCTCCTCCCCTTCTCCTTCTCTTCCTCCTCCTCCTCCTCCTCGTCCTCCTCCTCCTCCTGCTTCTTCTTCTGTATCATTTTTCACTCGCACAGTGGAACAATCGATATGTAGAAAAGCGCTACAGTATCATGTATCATTGTGGAATATGTGATATAGATTATGGCCAGTTCATGTTTACCGTATTTTTCTTTTGTACTGAAGCGTGTGTTCTGCATTTAGATTGAAGGGTTGCACCAGTTGATCACCAGTTAAAACGGAAAAATGTATGCGTAAAAAAAACATTATATATATATATATATATATATATATATATATGTGTGTGTGTGTGTGTGAGAGAGAGAGAGCGAGAGAGAGCGAGAGAGAGAGAGGTCTTGATCTAATGAGTCATACTTTAATGTGCTGTAAAATGTGCATCTTTATAAATGTGAAGGCATAAAGCTTTTAATTTCATGTCCTAGGCGCTATATTTAATATTAAAATGAGAATACAGGAACAGATTTACTCCTTGTTATTGAATTTATTGCAGCATATTTTTATTTTTAACAGAAATGAAACAATATATCTCTCAACCTTTTTGCAATTTAGTAAACAGTACATTTCAGTAAATTGCATCGTGTTTTTTTTCTTCTGCTGTGATTGTCAAAAAGACAGCATCCTTCATCTTCAAATTTAGGCAATATGTTCTGGACAATGGGTATTTGAATAGCGCTTTGTTTTTCAAATCAATATTTTCATATATGGTCAACGGCCCTTGTGAAATCGCTCGAGTGTCATAAATATCTTTCTGGAAATGAATCTTTGAAAAAAAACTCAACGATGTGAAACCTAAAACCTCACATGATCTCCATAAAACTGATCTTACAGCTCCTTTCCAATTTTATTCTGCTGTAATGTAGGTCATAAACAGACGTAGAGCTAAAAAGCGATTTGCAGACTCCGCATTGATCACAGCCGAGCGAAACAAAGATGGTGGACGACGCTCTCTGTCTCTGATATTGTCTTTCTGTATTCCTGCCTCACCGGTCTCTTCCTGCCGAGCTGAGGTCCAGTTTCATTGCATTATCTGCATGTCCGGAGTGTCCCAGAGGGGCTGCAGAATGACCAGTGGCCCCGCTGACCCCCAGAGCTGCTGTCACCCTTCATCACCCCGCTCTCCATCTTGGATGGTGTGGTCACCTAGCAACCAGGGCCAGGGTTCGCCGCTCATGGACCAGAGGCTATTGGGAAATCAATCGATACGCCTCGGCCCAACCTAGTGAGCTGCCTGCCTGGCTGGCTGGCTGCTACCCCCCCCCCCCCTCCTCCTCCTCCTCTCTTCCTCTCACTCCCTTCCCCATTCACTTCTCCTCCCCCTCTCCCTTGTTATGGTCAAATGAAGACGATGCAGTTCTCACTTTTCCACACCTCGCTGTATGTGGATATCCTGTTACAGGATAAGAAATGCCTCTGCTTGGCAGGGGCTTGCAGCTCTCGAGGCTGATGTATCTGTCCTGTCAACCGGCCTCCATTTCCACCAATGTTTGGATTGAGAGGCGGAGAGACAGCAATTAATCAAATTTCAGAGGAGGATTTCTTTCCTATCACGATATCGGCCATGAAGAAGTGCTGACCAAAGATTACACCAGTGCACTATTGCAGCCCATCCCACCCCTCCACCACATTTATGAATTTCTTTCAGCACATTGGAGCACTCCAGTGTTTCTGAGAGCAATAACTCCATCACTCCAATCCTTCGTTGGCTCATACTTTGGATCTTTTCCACACGGGTCTATGTGAATCTGATTAGAAACCTATCAGACAAGAACGCAAAGATCACTTTCATTAGCAGAGCAATGATAAATGTTAAAGGGATTACAGGATCCCCCCAAAATAAAGCTTTTTTAAGCTATTAGAAACATCTAGAGGGTCGGATCTGTTTAGCAGGACCTCTATTTATTATGGAGGTTCCCCTCCGCAACCTTTACAATCAAGCAGGGGTCAGCAACCTTTGATCCCCTCCGACCATATTGGGAGGATGGGCAAAATTCGATCACCTTAAACAGTTTAAGACAGAAGGCTCAGGGAGAAGGAGAGGATGATGAAAGGATGGGGGAGGACAGAGGGGGCAAGAGGAAGAAAGAATGGGAGGAGAAAAGAGAGGAAGAGGAGAAGGAGGAGGAGGAGGAGGAGGAGGGGTGAGGTTTCCACTGACAACAAACCAGTGCTAATCTGTTCTCCGATCAGAGCCATCAAACTGAACGGCTCAGCTAAAAGAGAATCTGGTGGTCCATCTGGGCTGCTGAGTGACCCCCGCTCCGCCCCCCTTTAGAGGAGAAACTCTATTTAAAACACCTTTAACCTTTCCTGGATTCCTCCTCTGCATCACATTGTAACAGATATATAAACTACAATTAACCTTATTCACTCATTTTCATTATATAGAGCCGAAGAAGGCAGCGTTGAAACAATTAACTGAAAAGTCAATTCTGAAAATTGAAGAAATTTGTTAATAAAAAAATAAAATTGCTAGTTTTATCTTTCAGGTGTAAGAGTATGATGCTTTTCATTGTTTCATTTTACTCTAAATTGACATATGTTCTGTTTTGGAGGATAAAAGCAAAAAAATGAAAAAGAAAAAAAGCAATGAAAAAAAGTCTCTGGGACATTGTGATGCTCATTCTTCACCATATTCTGACATTTTATAATAAAAGACTCTTTGAAGAAACAACTGAAAATAAACATCACTAAGTTTTTGTGTGGTGTAAGGGGAGAGAGTGCGTATATATCTGCAATAAATCAAAAAAGATTAGAGCATGTGAGGTGCGAGCGCTGCACTGCATTGCATTAAACAGCAGATGCGCACCACACTTGATGCCAAACAACAACAGGCAGCTGCAGTGCCCCCTCCCACCTCCAGATTAGGCTGACAGATTTCTTGACTTTTGTTGTTGCCCGTCCCTGCAACTAAGAAGATGATGCTACCTCTGTTACGGGGTTTGTGCCAGATCCCCAGATGGTCATCCAGCACGTGGCTGGAGGTGGGCCGTGAAATGACCCCCCAGCTGGACTCTGTGGCCAGGTCACTGATCTCTGAGACTCCCTTGACCCCCCTTCTCCTTCTCCTTTTTTAGGGCCAGCTGCCATCGCAGCAGTCCTATCCTAATGGTGTTGGACCCCCCTACCCCCCCCCCCCCCCCCCCCTCTACGACCCCCACATGAGCGACTAGCCAGGCCACGGGGAGTGTCCAGCTGCCCTTCTCTCCTCCTCTCCCTGAATCCACTACCGGCCTTTCACTGGACACAGGAGAGCCTGAGGGGGTGGGGGCAGTGTGTAAAAGGATGGGCTGGTCTCATTTGCCCCCCACCCAGAAAAAAAGAGAGGAAAAGGGGCAGATGAGAGCAATAGCCACAAGGATGAGCCATGGTCACAGAGGCATGACATTGACACGGACGAAAGAAAAGAACCTTTTAACCATAAAAGTGGAACAGTTGCCTCTGGAAATCAGAGGCGACAGTAAATGTATTTGTGAGTGCTGGGGTGTCTCACTCATTGTCCCCATTACATGTCCAATAGAGTGCGGGAGAGAAGAGGGGGGACAGGGTGAAACTAGATGGGCAAAGAGGAGGGGTTGAAGCTTAAAAGCATTCTCAGTGACATATGCAGACATGCATCCACAGGAAAATACTGTTCGGTTGTGTGCAGCTAATGTGCTGCTGCTTCCAGAGAGCATGGTACAGTTGGATGACTTGGCATGGGCCCACCCGGCACAGGGGGAGGTATGCCTCTGCTGCGCTGGAGCCTGGCTGCCTACTGAGAGAAGGGGCTTCTGGGTTCGCTTGCCTGGAGTAATGTCGATAAATCAATAGGACACACGTCACTGCAGGCCCAGAGAAGCCACATGAAACTGTCATTGATCGGCATAAGGTGGAGTGTGTGTGGGGGAGGAGGGGTGAGGGAAGGGGGTGGGGGGGGGGTGAATGGAGGTGTTGGGATGGGAGGGGTGAGGCAGTGGGGGAGGGAGAACCCAACTGCAAGGAGCCCAAGGGTCATCTATCTACCCCCCCCCTCGCCTTCACTCACTCTTCCTCCTGCTCCTCTTTCTTCCTCCTCCTGCCCTAACAATGAAGGCCGGTGCATGGATGAGGTGTCAAAGGTCAGTGTGGCGGCCAGTGGCCCCTGAACAACACTGCAGAGCCACGTGCCCGTCAATAGCTTGCTGTCACAGCTCACAAAACATAGAGAGTGCCTCTGGTGCCGGAGGACAACTGCTGCTCGACGCTCGCTGCAGACAGGCTGCATTCATGTTTGAGTTTCACCCGGCTGCCATTCGAGCGCATCCATCATGATTTGTGGGTGTCAGTTAATGTGATTGTAAGTGCTGCAGCAATGAGAATACACCGCAATACATCAGCACGGAGTGAAACCCTCAAAACGCCTGTAAGCTCAATGCTTGTACTCGTACTGTACGACACTCTCCGAAAACCGCCATTTCCTCCTCTGCAGCAATGTCGGCAACCGCAGCAGCCTGATACACGGCCACCGACCATAGCGAGAAGCCACAGCTGATTGCGTCCCCTCCCACTCTCTGTCTCTCTCTCTCTCTCTCTCTCTCTCTCTCTCTCAATCCTGCGTTTTCAGCAGTAGTTTCGATTGGCGATCAATACAGCACATGATCAACACAGGCCCCCAGATCATGATATCCATCCCCTTCACTTAGGACCGACCCAGCCCAGCGCCACAGCTCTGGAGCCAAAGAGCCTCTGCTTCAAAAGAGGGTTAGAAGTTCAATGCCCACCACAGTCAGACAGACGGAGATTCAGTGATCGTCTGGGTGTCAAGTTCTCCTGACAGTCTGTCTGGCTCGGCCTGCTGGGTTTTGATCTTAAGAAAGCTTGGGCTAACCTCGACCAACAGCGCCACTCCCTCCCTCCCTCCCTCTCTTTGCCCGGCTTCATTCCTCACTCCTTCGCTGTTTCTACCCTGTTATATATATTTCTCTGTTCGTGCGCCTACAGTTGCACACGGTGAGCTAATGGGCAGCACATTGATCATGCTTGCTTGACCTCCAAATTGGGGTCAACCAGGCCCCTACTCCCCCATCTCCAGTGTCACGAAACAACTGCCGATTTCAAACTGTCATCTGTGCATGTTTTTCTGTAAATAACCCAGCACTCAGGCAGGCACCCGGATTTGCGTGCCCGACTTGCCGCAGCCCAGTTTGCTGCAGCCCAGTTTGCCTTCCAGCGTCCTTCAACCCACGAGGGAAACGAGGAGGTCACTGAAATCCTCCTATAACACCCCCCTCCCACCCCCTCCACCCACCCTCATCTCCCATTTTTCATCTCTTTTTTTCCCAGCGAGCTATTAACCTTTATGTAATTTCTTTAATTGTGGAAGTTGACGCTGGGCTGGAGCCCTGCGTCACCTTTGCATTCGTTTCCCTGACACTTTCATTATAACAATAGGTATATGAAATAGACAGGTGCAAAATGCATGGCAGCCCTCTGTCCTTGCTCGGCCGGTTGCCATGGAAACGGCTGATAGAGTAGGTTATCGATCGCTGTGTCCAGTCCCCCTCCGTTCCCCCACTCCCTGAACCGACTTTTTTTCTGCAGTGATGGGCGTGGATCAATAGCCTGTATATTGTATGCTTTTCTCGCCATTCGTCCTCCATAATAGCAAAAAAGAGAGGGAGAGAAAAGAATTGTAAAATTGTAAGCGATAGCGTTTAAAGAAAAAAAAGAAAAAAGAAAAAAAAAGATGATTTAAGAAACAATTAAAAGAAAAATGCCTGGAGACTGCTGACATGTAAATACACTAAAGGTGTTTTTATATTTTCAACACTGTTGGGATTCCCTTTTATTTAATAGATGAAGATGAAAGAAAGAAAGAAAGAAAGTCAGACAGAGAGAAATAAAAGGAAAATGGGGTTACAGGGGCCTACGGCATTTCCTCTTTCTTTCTGTCACAATCACTCCAAAATCAGCCTTCTTCTTCTCTCTGGCACACTGTTTACACACACATGTCACGCCACATTTACTCCTATATGTAAGTTTTTATACCTATTTATTTAAACTACTCTCCTTTTATTCAAATACATTTTACAATCACCCATCAGAAAGGGCCAATTCACGCCTTTAAAAACGTGACAGGGAATAGAGGAGCCGCTGTGGACCTGGGGGAGCTCGTTTAAATCTCGCCTGAGGGATCCCTCCAGCGAGGGGTCATGGTTGGAGTCATGGAGCACCGGATTTAAAGGTGGGCACTCCTCAAGGTGTCTCTGTCGCCCCGAGGCACGGTCATCACAATTCCAAGAGAGGATGAAATAAAAGTGCGGTGAGGACACAAAGGCTTTTGGACACTTCTGGAGAAATTAGCTGGCCAGCTCACTGATGGTCAACAACCTTGGCTTAGCTACAAAAAGCCTCCACCCCCCCCCCCCCCCTCTCTCTCTCACTCTACCCGTCTAAATGACTTGATCCCATTCATCACAATTCATCTCACCATTTCTCCATACAGTATTGATGTTACACTGACAAATGAATGTGAAACAGACAGTTTAGCTGTAATGATACCAGGGCAGCACTCTAAAAAAAAAAAAAAAAGAAAAAAAGCAGGAGAGCAAAAGAGAAAAAAAAGATATTGCATAAATGTTTACTCAGACCTGCCAAGTTCTCCATACATGCAGCATCTCAAGGCTCACACTCAGATTATTGAGCCATATTTACAGCAGAAAAACAGGAGGATACAACATGTGTATAAACTGAGGTCGAGTCTGTTTGGAGAGTCACATTGTCCATTTTTCTCCTTCAGCACTAGACTCATATTATATACAGTCTCTCCCCCCTACACACATATGTCAATATGTTTGGTCTTCACTGGGAGGAATGTGCCCTGAGGCTCCCATATAAAATTAGCAGACCATTCCCATGTTGGCTCCCTTTCATGCCCCCACTTGCAAAGCGGCCGACGCCACTGTATCAATAATTCAGCCACAATTTAGTTGTAGTTGGGCCACATGTTACGGGTCAGTTGTAAAGGGTGCTATTGCCACTGGATGCCTGATCTGTTTGATGGGTTTGTTGGAGGTTTGCGGTCAAATGGCCTGCTGTGTAACCAGTGTGGTTTCACTAATATGGGCCACTGCAGTTTTTCAAAATAATAGAAAGTTTGCTTATAATCGCAGAGTAGAATGGTGTATTATATTCAGGGAGAGAGAAATAAATCCAAAAAATGACTCCTGAATTCAAGTATATTGTCTGAATTATTCCAAGCGGTAGTAATACAGATAGTTTGGTTTTATTTGGTGACATTTTAAGATATTTGTCTGAGATTTTCATCTAGTTTCTGCTGCTTAAAACATTAAAAAAAAGACTGCAGCATCCGTGAAACTTCTGTGAAACATTGTCCTGAAACATTGTCC
Source organism: Scomber japonicus (assembly GCF_027409825.1). Taxonomy (NCBI): domain Eukaryota; kingdom Metazoa; phylum Chordata; class Actinopteri; order Scombriformes; family Scombridae; genus Scomber; species Scomber japonicus. Next base: position 30,385,037 of record NC_070587.1, on the reverse strand, counting down.
AGGGAGAGAGATATAGATCCAAGAAATGACTCCTGAATTCAAGTATATTGTCTCAATTATTCCAAGTGGTAGTAATCCAGATAGTTTGGTTTTATTTTGAGATATTTAAGTCTAAGATTTTCAGTTTCTGCTGCTTAAAACATAAAAAAAATACTGCAGCATATCTTCCATGAAACATTGTCCTTCTTTTTATTCCAACTAATTTCTACCAAAGAAAGTGAAATGGAAAAAAAAACTGTTGACAGCATGTTCTGTGGATTATCCGGAGTAACAGGGACTCAAGAGTGTGGAAAAAGATGTTGCTGATTAATTTTTAAAAATGTAATTTTTCACTGCATTGAGCACCACAAATAATTGGATTCTCCTCCATCGCACTGGAGTGGAAGCAGACATCTCAGAAATGGATATCTTCAGAATCTGGGAAAATGAGATAAAACCAGATACCACTGAATGGAAAGGTACATGACATTTAAACAAAAAGCACTTCATCCATTTTTTTTTTTTTTAGATTTGTGGTTTTATGCAGCTTTTGTTTTCTGACACCAGTTCATTCAGAAGAGGTTAGAGGAAGAAGTGATAGCCTCCATTTATACAATTAAAAAGAAAAATAAAGTTTTATACAGAAATGTAACTCCTTGTACCCTCTGGACCCTTATTCTGTTATTCTTTTTCATCTTTTTTACAATAACAATTTTCCAAAAACACCTAACCTTTCCTCCAAAAACAATTTATGGCATATAGTGTAGTGATTGTGCCATAAGCCTGGAAATAAAAGGAATAAAAGTCTTGAGGTTGAAGAGGTTTAACTTGATGTCACAGAGCCATCTCACCCAAATTTACCATCTCAATGATTTAAACTTTAAAGTATATCGTGGTATATTTTATAAAGTGAAGAAAACAAACACAAAAAATCCCCACCTGTAATAGCCTTCTCCAACAATAACCTGTATGCACAGTAGATAGATTTTCCCAGAGATGTCTACATGTGCGGCCATCAAGCTCGATGGTCTCACAGCTCCAAACAAGCTCAAAACAAATTGACACTTCACAAAGCTTATGTTAAAGAACCTCATGTGTGTTTTGAGGATTCATCCATAGAATCTGTAGCGGCCTCAAACAAGTCTTTGGGGGATCTTCTCCCCCGCATGCATCCCACCAACACTGCTGGATGTCTGCCCTCCTGTCTTAAGCCAGCCTTGGGGTGGTGGAGCTGCTAATCTCGTGTGCTACAGCTGAAATGGAAATCCGCATTTTTTTTATGTGGATAGGAGGAAGGGGCTGGGAGAGGAGAGAAGTGGCTGCCCTTGCACCTTGGCTAGATGAAAAGCCCTCAAAGCCCGGAGAGGAGGAAAAGACTGGCAGGGCAAAAGTCAAACTCCCAAGGCCGTCAGATGGAAGGAGAGAGAAAGGAGAATCTACCAAACTTTTTCTTCTCCCCTCCGGCAGTTTGTGGTCAATCCGAAGACCTGGTGTGAAAACTCTGAGTTATTGTATATGAAATGTATGTACGGCATACATTGCAAACATCTGTGAAACTTTTGAAAAGGCTGCAAAACTTCAGTGACCTGTATATCAAAAAAACGCTCTTTTTCATATTTCAAGAATTGCTTTATTAGTTAGCTTAAGGCTTTGCATCAACATTGATTATAAAAGGTTACACTATTTCCCATTTCATCGAGTTTGCACCAAAACTAACTTATAGTATAGTAATCATAAAGGTTGGAAATGACATCACTCACCCTGAGATATCACTCAGACAAAGAACAATGGTTTTACTGTACAGGTGATTCTGTCATATGTGAAATACTGCAAGACAATCATCTAACGACTCATCACAATGTCTGTGCAACTTAAGAAGAAAGTTTAAAGGCATGATTCGATCATATATATCACATTTATTACCGCCTCATAAAACGCTTCCAGTTCCACCATTTTTATAGTAAACTGAGATTTTAAAGACATGTATAACAAGGCAGTGACTCGAGCGTTATTAAGACACAAACTGCAACATGAACACATCATTTAAAGGGCAATAAAATGTTTTTTTTCTAAATCTACTTCTTACTGTGAAACTGAGATGTATCAAAGTAGTCATAGCTCTGTTGGCATTAGGTAAACTCATATATTTCCACTCATCTATCGGACATCAACATTTAACCTTATGAATCAGAGTCATAATGCAATATATAATGAGACCACATTGAGATTCTTAAGTGTTAAACTATCATTCCTTCATTTCCTAACTTTATTTTGTTTCTTATTTCATCATTAATTTGATGTAATGCAATAGTGCCAGCAGAGGAATGTGAAGAATCAGGATGACACAAATTCACTTCTGTTGGGAGTATTTCCTGTGTTTAATGTTGAAGACACTGATAGGGTCAAGACCATCTAGTTAAAATGTTTCCACGACAACAACCTCTAAAACTCGATCCAGTATCTGACTCGTTTACCTAATCTAAGACGTCCCTTTAGGTGCAGTAGAAATGGAAACATGAAAGTATAAAAAAGTCCCATATTTGTTGTTGAGTTAAGAAGTTTAGCCTTTGGGGACTATGTGGTCGAAAAAGGGCTACAATGAAACCCCCATAAAGGGAAAGTTGCCTTAAGCTTTCTATAACAAACAAAATTGGAGGACATGAGAAATGTCCCCAATATTTTAGTTCAGTCTCCCTCAACAAATTACTTCATGAATACTAATTCACTTGCTTTAGTGTTTAAAAACCCTAACATTTTAAATTCATGCCTCAAGCTCAGGCAGTGATGACCGTAATAATTTCTCTGTCCATTTTCTGTGTGTGTGTGTGTGTGTGTTTTTTAAGAAACTACGGTAAATTCACCCATTTACTAGGATCAATAACAGGTCACAGTAAAAAAAAATCCACTGCAGATGCCTCAACATCTGATGCTAGAGGTTAAGTGCTCCTATACACATAGAGGTATGTGTGCTAAAAAAAAAAGGCGTAAAGCACAGAAGTGATCTATGTCCTTAAGCACCTCAGTGTGCTTTGCTGGCACTCTTGATGAGTTGTCGCTGTGATTGGGTGGAAAAACAAGTCTAAGTGATGTGGCCCCTCCATTCACCTGACCATCAGTTGGCCGTGTCTGCCATCATGAGTGTGTGTACTGTATATGAGCCGGTGGCTGCTGGAGTCGGAGTCTGCATGGCACGGCAACGTATTGCGCAGGTATACCCGGGCCAGTCAGTAGTTATTCATCATCCATAATGTTAACGATTACAGCATGTCGATAACAAACCCAGGAGTTAAATGAGTTTGTGCACTCAGCTACGCCTGCGCCTTGGCGGTTCAAGGTTACTCCCTCCAAGAGCCTGACAGGAGGGATGATTCCCGGGCCGAGCGGCAAGCACACACATCTTACCCCAAGGTCAAGTGTGCCACTATTTAGAACAAATAGATACATAAAACACTCAATCTTGTAGGTGCGTAAAGTATGGGCCAGGACCTTGGGCTGGGGATAAAGTTGGCCAGCAGCTCGTATATATATTTCGTGCTGTACTTGTACTTCAGCTTGACACTTTGTCACCTCACACCTCATCCACCACCCCCCACCCCCCGATCTTCTACCCTGCTTTTTGGTTTTTGAAGTCCCTCTTATATATATGACTGAATGCAAAAAAAAGTTCCCCCATTGATTTTTGCCATGTAAGAGCTCAGCGGAGTGCAATGTGGACGCATCTTTGGCGTGTTTATCATTCAGCTCGGTGGCCAGCTGAATTTAGACTCAGCATAACCCTTCTTTTTTTTCTGTTAAAGCTGCTCTGTCAAACATACCATGACCAAAGCTGCTATTCACCTATGAATGGTTGGAAAAAATAAAAACACAGAGGCCCTTTTGTGTTTGAGCAAGAGCAGGACAAGGCTAGGGCGCGTGGCGAGAGGATACACTTGATTTGGAGTCAGTTAGCAGCTCATGCCTATCGTAATGGACAATAGGGCAAGGGCAAGTTTCTCCCTCCCCTCAGCTTTCCTCTCTCTCTCTCCCTTTCCCCCATGTCTCTTGGCGTGCTTCCCCCAGGAGACACGAGCCGGGGGCTGGGCGCTCTGATGGCCAAGCGTGACATTTAAACCCCTGCCCTCCGGTAGCTTTAGGGGGGCTTTGTGGAGGAGATACGAGGAAGAAGAAGGGAAGGGAGGGGGGGGGGGGGGGGGGGTGTTGTAGAGAGGTCCATCTGAGCACAGAGAGAGAAAAAAGGGGGTACGGACAGAGGCTCACCCTATACACCCCCTAACCCTTGATGCACACGCACTACCCCCCCCCCCCCCTCTTCCTCCTCCCCTACTGCCCCTCACTCCTCCACAGCTTCCCCCTGCAGAAATCCTCAGTGTGTCAGTAAGGTGGGGGCCCCCATTGTGAAGCGGGGCCTGCCGCCGAAAGAAAAGGGCCCTTTGGTGGTAAACAATTCAGCTGTCCACTCTGATCACAATGGGGACACATCCCATTGCTTTGAGCATCTGTTTCGAGTAGGTATTGGTCCCCCTCGCCGCTCGGCAGCGCTGACCATAGTCTACATACCCGGTGAGCGGCTAAATCCCTGAATCTGCTGGCCCACTACCACCTGCTCTCAGCATCCCCTCCTTTCATCATTCCTCATTCGGATCAATACTGTTGACTCCCGCCGCAGTGTCTCTCAAAAGACAAAGTTGAATAGCCTTGTGTTGGCTGTTTAGTAGGATCGCATGCTTTTTAAATAGTGTACAGTGAGGAGGCCAACTGTACGAGCTGATTAAGGCATGCATGAGGAGGAGGAAGAAGAAGAAGCAGCTTTTTTTTCCCTGTCATGACACAAGGAGCAGGAGTTATTTAAACAAGGCCTCATTCTTCCAGTTTATTTCATGGCTGATTATCGCCCCCTTGTGGTGGTTCATGATATTTCTTTTCCCCTTTTTATAAAATCATCCACTGCTGCTACAATGAGGCTCTTTATCTCTGTGTAAACATACTGTGGTGGAAGGATTATTTAGATCCTTAACTTAGATAAAAGGAGCAATACTACTACATTTAAATTAAGTATTATGAGGTCTAAACGTTGGCACCACCTTTCAATTCTTTAAGGCTTAAAACTTTTCTGTTTGCCATTGAATTATAACCATTTATAATCATTTATGCATACTTTTCAGGGCACTGTATTTGTATTATCCTCATATGTCATTCAACTATTTTTATTTTCTATATTTCTATTTAACTCATTAAAAACATCCTATTTATACTGTTTATATCATATAAACGTATATGTGTCTTTTTCATGGTGTGTTTCTTCTGTATCTTGTTTTAATGCCTTTTATGTCTCATGTACAGTATTAAAGGTGGTGCATCAACAAAAGTAATCATGCAGACTGGACTGTTTCAGTGTTTTATTATTGTATATTATAGGAAACTGGTCAGCTAACTGTATCATATCATCAATCCATCATATTGTATAAGTTGATCAGCTTTTAATATTCATTGGAAATGCAGTAAAGTAAAAATATAAAGTAACATGAACGGTAAAAAACTACAGTAAAAGTAACTAAAATGTGACTTATACAGTCTTAAAGTGCTTAGTTTTGACTCCTGGTAACACACATGTATTGCTTTTTAAAGTAAGTATGTGAAACAGCACAAGAATGTTAAAACAATTGGATTATCTTCCTCTTCGCTTTCACCACAGTATTTTTTTTTTTTGTCTCAGAAAACATGAATGACATATTTCCTGGATTTGCTCCAACGCCTCTGCCCACTACCTGATTCCAAAGGGCCAAACAGTGAGCGGGATACTCTGCTGGGGAAGCGCTAATCAGCTCGGAAACATTTGCTGCCCTTCTGGCAAGGTCAGAGGGGCCGCGGTCCCTGAGCTGGACGTCCACTCCATCGCTCGCTCCTCCCCCTACTGCTGTAAAGCCCAACCCCCCCTTGGGGCCTATAGGCCCTGCAGGCACAATCACCGCACAGCGACTATATGCTCACAGAAGCTGGCTTTAATCTATATGGAGCCCTGGGATGGACTGCGGCTGTCTGTCCATCAGTCTGTCAGGGTGTCTTGCCTTGACCGTACACAGGCGGCCCTGGACCTGAGTTATCGACTCAGACAGGCCGAACCCAGATTTCTGATTGGTCTGCGGAGGCGTCCGGCGGGCCCCTCCTGCTGTTTGACCAGCTGATTGATCTGTTAACACTGGCCGCTGGACGTGTGTCCCTGAATTTAATTTCAGAATTCATTTCTGGGAGACGTGTGTGTACAGAAATGATGTAGAGTCCCAGGATCCGAATGAAGGATTGACGGTGGAGGTGAAATAAAAATTGCAATTTAGATTCCCTTTCACCCTTTATCGTGTGATATTTGGAACGTGCTCGATGGGAACACTGGTCTCTGATGTTGTTTTTTCATTCTCAGCTAATTTGTGATTGAAAGTTATATTCATGTGATGGGTGTCTGATCTCCGAGGGTTTCGCTCTTTGGGATCCCACATAATGCTTGTTTCTCACTTCATTTGTTTTTCAGTGTACATTTATTTTTATTTTTCATTTCCATCGGATGCATTTTATCCTTTTGGGTGCTGTTGTAATATCTATAGCAGAGATATTAGTTCTCTACAATACTACCACTAGATCTGCAAAGGTGCCTTTACCGTCAATGCATTTAATCATTTATCAATACCCAGAGAACCCCCTGCTGTCAAAATAATAAAAAAGTGTTGACAAATGCCGGTGGAGTCGGGCTACGAGGTGAGGAAACCCTGATTCATTTCACAGCTCATAAAGGGCGTCAAATGCGTTGATGTGTGGATATCGTCCGCTGTGGATTTCCTCACTCATTCAGCTTCTCTGATATCACAAAAAAAAATACTCATAAACTACACAGACACAGACAGAGACAATGAAATAAATGTTGTGGCAAAGACAATGCCTGTGTTAGGAAGTGAGGGGCTGATTTGACGGAGTCTCTTCTTCACCATCACCCCCCCCCTCCCTTCCTCCTCCTCACCCTCTGGCCTGCTCCAGACACGGAGAGGAGGGGCTGCTTGGATATGCATCACAAAGGCTTCCTGCAGTATTGATCTGCAGTGGGTTAAGGCAGTCTATCAGCAAATGTCCCTCTCTCTGGGAAAAACAATAGGAGATTAAAAACACACAGCTTGCCAGGCGGGAGGCTGCTGATGGGCCCTTATCTGGGCCCAAAGGTCACTGTGTACAGATATAATCCACTTTCACTTAACAGCTTCATTTAAGGCACCTCACATGCAAATGGTGGCATTTGGGGGTCTATTCAAAGATGGGAGAGTTGTTTTTGTTTTTTTTCAAGACGCAGGTGGAGGCAGTAGGTTTTGACAGACAGACAGGAAACTGAAACTGTTAAATCTTTAAACTGCAGCAGACGACCACATTTTACTGTTTCCACACCATAAAAAAAAAGAAGAAGAAGAAGAAAAAAAAAAAGAGAAAAGAAAACAAGCACAGGTGTCTGATGGCGTCTTGAGGGCAGCAGATGTCAAGTGTTATGACTGTAACGCCTCCAGAGATGTGCATTTATCGAGTCGCTTTATTTCACAACCACAAGGCCGCTAAAAAAAAGAAGAGAAAATCTAAATCACACACGCAAATGATATAAAAACTAAGAAACATGCAGCAGACCTGTCATATCGCCTAGGTATCATAGTTTTTAGTAGAATTAACCAAAAGCATCAATTATGTTGTTTTCTTGCTTCTATTCAGCACATTTATACAAGCTAATAAAAATATGAAGAATAACATCCTCATAGTATTTCTATAAGTGACTTTAAGGCTCTAAACCAGAGGTGTCAAACTCATTTTCATTCAAGGGCCATATACACACCAATTTGATCTCATGTGGGCCGGATCATTAAAAAGATGGAGGAAGGGAAGGAAGGAAGAAAGGAAGGAAATAAGAAGGGAAGGAAGGAAAGACAGACAAAATGAAAGAGGGAAGAAAGGTAGGAAAGAGAGACAGTGAAGGACGGACAGACAGAAGGAAGGAAGCGAGAAAGGAAGAAAGGAAGGAAGGACAGATGGAAGGAAGGACAGAAGGAAGAAAGGAAGGCAGAACAGATGGAAGAAAGGACAGAAGGAAGAAAGGAAGGAAGGACAGATGGAAGGAAGGACAGAAGGAAGAAAGGAAGGAAGAACAGATGGAAGGAAGGACAGAAGGAAGAAAGGAAGGAAGGACAGAAGGAAGAAAGGAAGGAAGGACAAATGGAAGGAAGGACAGAAGGAAGAAAGGAAGGAAGGAAGGAAGGATAGAAGGAAGGACAGAAGGAACAAACAAAGAAAGGAATTAAGGAAGGTAGGATGGACAGGTGGAAGAAAGGAAAAGAGCACTAGATGGCAAGTGGGCCAGATCGCACCCCTCGGCGGGCCTTATCTTTTCCTCCCTTCTTTCCTTTCTTTCTTCCTTCCCTGCCTTCCTTCTTTCTTTCCTCCCCTACCTTCCTTCTTTCCTCCCTTCTTTCCTTCCCTCCTTCCTTCCCTCCCTCCCTTCCTTCCCTCCCTCCTTTCCTTCCTTCCTTCCCTCCCTCCTTTCCTTCCTCCCTTCCTCCCTTGACTCGAGGACAACAGGAGGGTTAATCAAACATGTTTATTAATGCTAAAGCTAATAATGTGAGTCAGAATATGAACAGTATGTAACTTAAACAGACATAGGCTATCCCCTTTTTTTAATGAAATGTGAAATTTGGGGTGAATAATTTAAGAGTTTCTCCACTCGAGCAGAACTGGACATTTTCTTTCATCTGTGCATCAAATAGTAATTTTCTATCAAAGTCATCTTATTAGGAGCAAAGCAAATATCACCATCATCTGCATACCTGGAGGATTAATGACGAATAATTAAAATAATGACATGAAAGCAGAAACAAGTCCTGACCTGCTTGGTCCAAGAGAGCTGCTGTTTGTTGCTTTTTAACCCTTTAAATCCTGTTTGGGGCAAATTTGACTTATTTTGACTGTTGTTAAAACACCCTAAATGTCTTTTACACTGAAATTTGACGACTTAAGTAGCCCAAAATGCCCAGAAATTAAAATAGGTGCTACAAAGTTTTAACCTGTATCTATTGCCATGTGTTTTAGTGAAATGAATAGTTAATAGTTTTAATAAGATAGTAGTTATGAGGATTTCTTTTTATGATGTAGCAGTGAAGACTGATGGCTCAATAAACCCCACAGCTCCATTAAGCTCTGCTCATTTTACCTTTACATATAAAATAACATTTAAAGAGATGCAAACATGACTCAAAAGACACACAAATTGACTTAAGACACCTACAAAATACAAAAAAACAGACATTAAAATACCTAAAAAGAGACACAAATTGACTAAAGAAACCTAAAAACTACCAAAAAGAGATGAAAAAATGACTAAAATCAATCTACAGTTAGTGTTTGAGTGACAGCTGCCATCTAGTTACCATGGTAACTTAGAGATGGATTGACTAAATAGACTCAAAACTACCAAAAAGGGACATTTAAATCATTATATTTTCATGTCTGAGGTAAAATAGGACATGATATTGTGTGATAGGAGCTGTTTAGTGGTGTAAACGCTATAACATTCACTCTCTCTGCTCTCTGAAACATGAATCAAAGGTTTAATCACATTTATTGATCAGTCACATCGACTATTGATGCTTTCTAAACAGATCTGAGGTTCAACATTTGACCTGAAACATACTGCGAGGGTGTTAAAGAGCACATTATAAATACATTTGACTTAATAATCAAAAAAGAGAGTGACGCCTCATTGAAAACAGAGATGGATGCATTTTATTCAACTTTGCAATTCTGCATCAAAACAAACATAACCAGTAAAAAACAACTGAAACTATTTAATGAAGTAATATTATGACTATTCAACTGTAGTGGCACATTTTTTAAAAAAAAACAACATTTTCGAACAATATAACTTGTACAGAAAGTTGAAAATAAAAAAACAAAACATCTACACAGCAGTTTGCCGCTTGCCTTTGTTAGCGTTAGTGGAGGTGTGAGGTCAGTAGCGCTCTTTGGGTTCGCTGAATTTGCGTTTCTTCCGACACACAGATGAAGACGTAGACGGCGTTTCCTGACTGTTGGGGATGTCATACTGAGAAATCTGAAAAAAAGACACACACACACACACACACACACACACACACACACACACACACACACACACACACACATGTCAAGTCAAGTGAAGCACATTGTGTTTTAAGCGTTTACTGACAGGCAAAAACATCCCACTCTGAAACCAAAGTGATCAGCAGTTCTGACTCATGTGTGAAACAACAAAAAGGTTCCTACGCATTTTCCACTTCAAAATTCATCTTATATCTGCCGAGAAGATGTTTGAGCTGTTTTGTTTCAGAGTGTTGTTGCATTTTGTTTTTCCCCCAAAATCAAAATTGAGTTATAATCATTTTTAACACGCACAGTAAATCATTTATTGTTCAGAGGTTGTCTAACTCATTTTAGATTAAAGGAAACACATATAACCTAATTTAATCTCCAAGTGAGATAAAAGAGAGAGATTTTAAAAAATGCCTTTTTATTGTCACTGTACTTAACCCTCCTGTTGTCCTCAAGTCAAGGAAGGAAGGGAGCGAGGAGGAAGAAAGGAAGGAAAGGAGAGAGGAAGGTGGGAAGGAATAAGGAAGGAAGGAAGGAGGGAGGAAGGAAGAAGGAAGGAAAGGAGGGAGGAAAGAGGGAGGAAGGATGGAAGAAGTAAGGAAAGATGGGAGGAAGCAAGGAAGGAAGGAAAGGAGGGAGGAAGGCGGGAAGGAATAAAGAAGGAAAGGAGGGAGGAAGGACGGAAGAAGGAAGGAAAGGAGGGAGGAAGCAAGGAAGGAAAGGAAAGAGGAAGGAGGGAAAGAGGGAAGGAAGGAAAGGAGGGAGGGAAGGAGGGAGGAAGGAAGGAGAGAAGGAAGGAAGAGAAGAAAGAAGGAACAGTCAAAACAGACGGGGTCAATTTGACCCGGGAGGACGACAGGAAGGTATAAATCGATTTACAAAGAAGAATGAAAGAAAAATGGGTCAAATGTCTTATTAGGTTTGTTTATTCTGGTGCTTGTGTTTTGTGTTTGAACCTGGAACACAGTTTAGTTTTATTGATGCTCATCACTGAAAAAAAGCTCGTTCACAATAGATCGTTAGATAGAACATTTTTTTTGCAGCCTCGTCTTATAAATGTGAGGGTGACCCTGGTTAAGAGATATTGATAAACATATATCTAAGCCTACTGAGGTGAATTAACTGTGAAAAAAAAGGTGAAACTAAGCGAGAATAGCGTTAAAAGTGTTTTTTATTGGATAATTTGATGACTTTTCTGCTAGACTCCTCCTGGTTTAAATCATCATTATAATTAACACACTTCCCAGTCTTGGTGTGTATATGTGTGTTTTGATGAAGTGATCGGAGGTTAGCAGGCTCGTACTGAGGCTCTAACGTTATGTGTGACAGTGACAGGTGCATTACTGATAAAATAAAGGCAGTGAGATCAGAGTGTGTTAACGCTGCCGGACGGATTTTACTCACCTCTTTGTCCTTCTTAGCCGTCGCCTTCTTGTTGCTCACAGTCAGGTTTGTCTCCTGCTCGTACACACGCACACGCACACACACGCGCACACACACACACACACACACACACACACACACACACACAGAGAAAAAGACATTGACTAGAGAGCTTCACTTTATTTGTTTCTTTGCTAATGAGTTTCTGAATGTTGTCGTGATTATAATTTAAAAATCTACTACTAGACAGATAGATAGAGAGAGAGAGAGAGAGAGAGAGAGAGAGAGAGAGAGAGAGAGAGAGAGAGAGAGAGAGATAGAGAGTGAGAGAGATAGAGAGAGAGAGAGAGAGGGAGAGAGATAGTGAGATAGAGAGAGAGAGAGTAAGAGAGTGAGAGATAGTAAGGGAGATAGTGAGAGAGAGAGAGAGATAGTGAGATAGAGAGAGAGATAGTGAAGGAGAGAGAGAAAGAAAGAGATATATATATAGAGATAGATAGATAGATAAATAGATAGATAGATAGATAGATAGATAGCAGCTATAATATCAGGAATTTATGCATATTACACATTAATATAATTGCAGATTATTTACACAGAGTGTTTATTTAGATAGTATTGTATTATCTTTTTAGCCAGACTTTTCCTAATGTGACCCACAGTATTACAAAAATACTGGGCCATTAGACTACGGTAATTATAAGTCAGTATGTAAAGGATAAAATAACCAGAGTTATATTTAATTATGACCAGTTATATCAGTTGATTAATAAAATAAACTTTTCTTACATTTAAGTTGAAAAACTGTAAACTAAAAAGAGGATTATCTATTACTCAGTGGTAGAAACTGTAACTGTCAGATCAGTTCATTATAAAACATGCTCGTTCAGCTCGTCTAGCTCTAACAGTAAGGAGCAGATAACCGGTAGCTGTGTGTGTTTGGAGTGGCCGACTAACCGTAGTGGACTTGATGATCCTTCCACTCCTGGTCCTCTTCAGGCCGACCTCCATGTCAGAGGTCCTCTTCACCAGAGTGTCCATCTGAGAGGGACAGATGGGCCGTAAAGCCTCCGACCATAAGTGCTGCCTGAGTGGCTCTTTGTCTCATGTTTACGAAACGGCCGACACTCCTTCTGCCTTTTGAATAACTTGCGGTGCCTTGTGTTAGATCTTTGTGCCGTCACGTTAAAAGTAACCCAGACTGCCCTCAAGTTCATTTGAAACACTTTTTTCTTAAAGATTTGCCTAAAAAGAAGCGACCCTAACAGCCGTGAATGAAAAATGGCAGATAAAAACCTTCATCTTCAACTTCTTAACCCTCCTGTCGTCCTCCCGGGTCAAATTGACCCCATCTCTTTTGACTGTTCCTTCTTTCTTTCCTTCCTTCCTTCCTTCCTCCTCCCTTCCTTCCTTCTTTCCTTCATTCCTCCTCCCCTCCTTCCTTCCAAACTTCCTTCCTCTTTTCCTCCCTCCCTCCTTACTCCTTTCCTTCCTTCCTCCCTTCCTTCCTTACTCTTTTCCTTCCTTCCTTTATTCCTCCCTCCCTCCTTACTCCTTTCCTTTTCTTCCTTCCTTCCTTCCTTCCTTCCTTCTCTTCTTACTTCCTTCCTCTTTTCCTCCCTCCCTCCTTATTCCTTTCCTTCCTTCCTTTCCTTCCTTCCTATACTCCTTCCTTCCTTTCCTCCTTCCTTCCTTCCTTCTTTCCTCCCTCCCTTCCTCCTGTCCTTCCTTGACCTGAGGACAACAGGAGGGTTAATAAAAATGATTCTTTTCTTGCTGCTTCTGTTTTTCCAACTTCCACAGGACACATTTGCCTTTAAGTTTCGATTCCTCGCCACCGATTCCCATTTAACGAGGATGAATCTATTGAACGAGTGAATCTATGAATGTAAATCTTACCTTCCTGCAGCTGCGTTGAGATAAATGCAGCTACTTACCTCTTTGACTTCTTCACAAGTCTCGATCTTCTCATGAACGCTCATCTGGATCTCTGAAATGTATTAAAAGAAGAAGAAAGAAAGAAAAATACTCATTGAATCTCATTAAGTGTTAGTTCCTCCTCAAGTATGTTTATTTTTTCAGGATCATGAATGTCTCTGTGAGTATAATATGACAGTTTGGGGCTTTTTAAGAAGCCATGTTTTTAATGAAAGACATCAAAATGTAAATTTTAAAAGTATTAAACCCCAAATGAGGCCTTTAGTTAACTTTTAGTGACGTTTAACACATTTAAGAATGAAAAACCTGCAGTTATTTTACATAATTAAGTTAAGTTAACCCTCCTGTTGTTCTCGAGTCAAGGAAGGAAGGGAAGAAGAAGGAAAGAAAGGAGAAAGGATGGGAGGAAGAAGGAAGGGAGGGAGGGAGGAAGGAAGGTAGGAGGGAGGAAAGGGAAGAAGGAAGGGGGGAAGGAAGGGAAGAAGGTAGGGGGAGGAAAGGAAGAGAGAAGGAGGGAGGGAGGAAGGGAGGAAGGAAGGAAGGAGGTAAGGAAAGAAGGAGGGAGGAAAGAAGGACAGAAGGAAGGAAGGAAAGGAGGAAAGAAGGAAGGGAGGAAGGAAAGGAAGGAAGTAAAGAAGGACAGAGGAAAGAAGGAAGGAAGGAAGGTAGGGGGGAGGACAGGGAGAGAAAAGGAGGGAGGGAGGAAGGAAAGGAAGGAAGAAAGGAAGGAAGGAATGAGGGAAGAAAAGAAAGAGAGAAGGAGGGAGGGAGGAAGGACAGACAGAAGGAAGGAAGGAAGAAAGGAAGGAAGGAAAGAAGGACGGAAGGGAGGAAGGAAGGAAAGAAGGGAGGAAAGAAGGAATGAAGGGAGGAAGGGAGGAAAGAAGGAAGGAAGGGAGGAAGGGAGGAAAGAAGGAATAGTCAAAACAGACGACAGGATGGTTAAATACTGAAAATGAATCGTGTAAAAACTTGAAATCACTTTAAATTGAATTACCGGTGTTGTCCAAGTCTGTGTTCCTGTTATCAGGATTCTCCACGTCTTCAATCACATGACTCTAAAGATTTAAAAATAAACACATCTTATTTAACGTCAACACACACAAAACAACAACAACAACAAACTTTTCTTAATTCATATGTTGTGGAGAAATGTACTGTCGTCTGTAAATAATGTCTTTTTTTTTAAATGAATAATTGATAATAATAATTTATTCATTTATAATTATAAACACATGTATGCCTGTAACTGGACTTTATAAACTTATAAACTTTATATTTTGATAATCTCATTAATTTTACTTTTGACTTAATATTATTGTTTTTCGTACTTATTTATTGTTCTTTATTCTGTCTTATTGATGCTCTTCTATGTTTACTAACTAACTGACTAATAAAAGAATATCTTTATCTTAAATAAATGATTACTTTGCTTTGTGCTGAATGTGAGTGAGCTTCATGTCTTTATCAATCAAACTTTATATATACAAAACCTTTTTATCCAGGTTAATGAAGTTCAAAGTGCTTCACAGCTGATAATAATAAGATAAATGAAATGATAAAATAAAAAAGAGGAATAAAAACAATGAGGGAATAAAAAAATACAAGAAATTACAAAGAAATAAAGAGAAAAAATTAAACTGATGCATGCAAGAGAAAATAAGAATGATAAAAATGTTAAAAAATGTCAAATAAATAAGAAAATAAATAGATAAATAAAAATAAGAGAATAAGAACAAAGTTAGAGTTAAAAAAATAGGTTCAAGTAGATTAAAGAGACAAAACACAAGATTTAAAATGAACTAAAAGAGATAAAAACTACTTTAACTTTATCTCTTTTAGTTTGAATTTTTTACTTTTGTTTTATCTCTTCAATTCTCTCTTATTTGTATTTATTTATTTATTTTCTTGTTTGAGTTGTTTGTGTGCTGACCTGAGACAGAACTCCTTCCTCCTCCATTCTTAGGACCCATTTCTCCATCTCGTTAATGCTTCCCTCCACCTGCACACATTTAACAACAACATCCATAACCGTCAATCAAAAGGAAGGAAGGAAGGAAGGAAGGAAGGGAGGAAGGACAGATGGAAGGAAGGAAGAAAGTAAGGAATGAAGGAATGAAGAAAGGAAAGAAGGAAGGAGGGGAGGAAGAAAGGAAAGAAGGAAGGAGGGAAGGAAGAAAGGAAAGAAGGAAGGAAAGAAGGAAGGAGGGGAGGAAGA
The DNA here is from genome assembly GCF_027409825.1 of Scomber japonicus. NCBI lineage: Eukaryota > Metazoa > Chordata > Actinopteri > Scombriformes > Scombridae > Scomber > Scomber japonicus. The sequence goes on along the minus strand of NC_070587.1, from coordinate 30,369,376 downwards.
AAGGAAAGAAGGAAGGAGGGAAGGAAGAAAAGAAAGAAGGAAGGAAGGAAGGGAGAAAGGACAAATGGAAGAAAGGAAGGAAGGAAGAAAGGGAGGAAGGACAGATGGAAGGAAGGAATGAAGAAAGGAAGAAATGAAGAAAGGAAAGAAGGAAGGAGGGAAGGAAGAAAGGAAAGAAGGAAGGAGGGAAGGAAGAAAAGAAAGAAGGAAGGAAGGAAGGAAGGAAGGGAGAAAGGAAAGAAGGAAGGACCGATGGAAAGAAGGAAGAAAGGAAAGAAGGAAGGAAGGAAGGAAGGAAGGAAGGAAGGAAGGAATGAAGGGAGGAAGGACAGATGGAAAGAAGGATAGAAAGGAAGAAAGAAAGGAAAAAAGGAAGGTAGGAAGGAAGGAAAGAAGGGAGGAAGGGCAGATGGAAGGAAGGAAAAGAACACAGGAAGGAAAGTGGGGCCGATCAGACCCCTAAGCGGGACAGCCCTGGTCCGCGGGCCTCATGTTTGACCTCCCTGGTTTAGGACATGTTTAAGTCTTAGCCGATCATTTATTGTTCAAGGCTTTTCTTTCTTGTGTCAGGGAGGAAGTTTGACTCTTGTGACTGTGAATAAAAAGGCATAAATGCAAAAGTATTTATTTAGTTGCTATTTAGACTGGAAGGAAGATAAGACAGACAGAAGGAAGTGGGGAAGTAAGGAAGGAAGGACGGACAGATGGAAAGAAGGACGGAAGGAAAGAAGGAAGGACAGACAGAAGAAAGAGAGGAAGGAAGGAAGGAAGGCAGGAAGGAAGGAAGGAAGGGAGGAAGGACTATGGAGTTAGAGTTGTTTCATAATGTTGTGTGTGTGCAGATCGACAATCTGTGTGTAAATGTGTAATCTGTAAATATAAACACCTTCCACAAATACAAAAAAAAGATTTGTATATTCACAAAAATATTTTGCAAATATAAAATGGATCTGCAAATACACAAACAAATTCCACAAATATAAAAAATACATTAAATTAATTTACAAATAAATGAAAAGCATTTGTGAACTCAGTTTTTATTTGTGAATCGAAAAAACATTTGTGGATCTCAGTTCTACGCTTGTGGATTTGCTTTTTACACACACTGAGTTTTGAAACAAACTTTCCGCCGGTCCGAACGAAAATCCACTCGTATCACTCGGCTATTTTCGGATAGCAAGCGATCGCCTACTGGTGACGTCATTTCCGCATATCAAAGTAAGGGCACGCAGTCTTTCTATGAGCTTTTTAAAATGTTTATCAGCGATAAGTGACGTGCATTCATGGTTTCATGTTAATGTCATACAGTGATTATTAGTGTGTGTTTATTTGTTCTATGTATATTATCTAGCACACACTTTCATATACATTTCTGTTTGAGTATGAAAGGCACCAGGATGCTTGTGGGCAATGTTCAGACAATTTTTATCGTTAAACAATAATAAAAAATAAACACAGCTATTCATAAGAGAGAATGAATACAAATGTAAAATATATTATTATTATTATTTTTATTATTGTTTAATGATAAAAATTGTCTTTTAAATGCTGTGCTGAAAATGTCTAAATCTTAAAACCCATAATTTTCTACTGATTACACTAGTATTGAAAGGTTGATGTCAGTCACCAGCATCTACTACAGGGATCCTCTTTACAGGTTGGATTGTTATGACTTCTGGTCTATTTACAATGCATCTTAATCATATTTGCAATGTATAAAATCCTGCACCCTGTTCGTTCTCCCAGCCCGCAACATGAATGCTTATACATAGACATTAAAACTACATTAGTAAGAGTACACTACTAATAAGATGAAGTGCGTTGTGACTTTTACCCATCTGAAAGAATACATGAAAAATATAAAGGATGAGGTGGCTGATAACTGCTTACTGAAGAAGCAGCCAAGCCACCGCTTTAGAGAGCTGAACGTTGCCCACAAGCATCCTGGTGCCTTTCATACTCAAACAGAAATGTATATGAAAGTGTGTGCTAGATAATATACATAGAACAAATAAACACACACTAATAATCACTGTATGACATTAACATGAAACCATGAATGCACGTCACTTATCGCTGATAAATATTTTAAAAAGCACATAGAAAGACTGCGTGCTCTTACTTTGATATGCGGAAATGACGTCACCAGTAGGCGATCGCTTGCTATCCGAAAATAGCCGAGTGATACGAGTGGATTTTCGTTCGGACCGGCGGAAAGTTTGTTTCAAAACTCAGTGTGTGTAAAAAGCAAATCCACAAGCGTAGAACTGAGATCCACAAATGTTTTTTCGATTCACAAATAAAAACTGAGTTCACAAATGCTTTTCATTTATTTGTAAATTAATTTAATGTATTTTTTATATTTGTGGAATTTGTTTGTGTATTTGCAGATCCATTTTATATTTGCAAAATATTTTTGTGAGTATACAAATCTTTTTTTTGTATTTGTGGAAGGTGTTTATATTTACAGATTACACATTTACACACAGATTGTCGATCTGCACACACACAACATTATGAAACAACTCTAACTCCATAAAAGTGGGGCGGATCTGTAATGATGTTGAACCCTAGCCCTCCCTGCCTCTCTTCACCTGCTCCAGTCTCTGTCTCTCCGTCGCCATGTCCAGCTTCACCGTGTGGAAGGGCGTCATCACTTCTCCCATGGTGAGTTTGACAGGCTCCTTCTCAAACTCCATGGTGTCTCCGTCCGCCTCCTTGAAACCCGGCGGCTGATAATCCTGAGGAGTGACTGACAGACGACAAACACAGAGAGAGAATGATGAAATGAGACAGTTTATATAAGGCGGATCTTTCCTTTCTTTTGTTTTTTGTTTTTGGAGCCTGACCAGCAATTTTAATATTTTTACATCAACTGGCAAACTGCATAAGATAAGATCCCAGGTCAAATTGACCCTGTCTGTTTCGACTGTTCCTTCCTTCTGTCCTTCCTTCCTGCCTCCTTCCTTCTTTCCACTGTCCTTCTTTCCTTCCTTTCCTACTTCCCTTCCTTCTTTCCTTTCCTTTCCTCCGTTCCTTCCTCCCTCCTTTTGTTTGTTCCTTCTTCCCTTCCTTCCTTCCTCACCCCCTCCTTTCCTTCCTTCTTCCTCCCTCCCTCCTTTCCTTCCTTTGTTCCGTCCTTCCTCCCTCCCTCCTTTCCTTCCTTCCTTCATCCCTTCATCCCTCCTTTCCTCCCTTCCTCCCTCCTTTCCTTCCTTCCTCCCTCCCTCCCTTCTTCCTCCCTTCCTTCCTTTCCTTCCTTCTTCCTCCTTCCCTCCTTTCCTTCCTTTGTTCCGTCCTTCCTCCCGCTCTCCTTTCCTTCCTCCCTTCCTCCCTCCCTCCTTTCCCTCCTCCCCTTCCTTCCTCCCTCCCTTCCTCCCAACTATTAAAAATACAAGAACACTTTTTAATTTGTCAGTATGTTTGCATGTATAGTTACAAATTCTCCTTTTGCAACTGATTTGACATTTAAATATGAACTAATGTGCGTTACCGTCGTCATAGTAAGCCAGCTTCATGTTGAGGCAGACGTTGTCGGGCAGAGGGCCGAGGTTCTGCATCAGCGTGTAGAGTTTCCTCACCAACAGGATGCTCGCCTTCTTGGTGTTGCCGCATGACATCGTTGACACCTTGTTGTCGGTGTTGCTGACAAAAAAAGAAAACAGGATGAGAAAAAAACATCAACCCAGTGCTGCAAAAAATGTAAAGGGTTAAAATGTGAAAATAAACGTATGAATAACTTGCACACTTCCTTTTTTGTGGACCCAGCATCACATTTCTGCTTTTAATCCATTTAGAGAGAATATATTAGAGGATTATGGTAAAAACGTCTAAGTGGTGTAACCATAAAACCAATTCAACTTGCTTAAAAACAGTAAATAGTCAATAAAACAGCATATCAACTAGTTTGGCATGATCTTACATTATAACTTTTATATTAAATAAAGCTAATGGAATACTATTGTTCTAAATATTACATTTCATCTGGAGAATCATGGAGATCAGGAAACATTTACACTCATTATTAGAATAAGTCCACTTAAATACACTGTAGGTGATAAAATATTCTTTTGTGGTTACACCATCTGACATTTTCAGGAGCAGTCAGTCTTACTTTTAGTTAAAAAAATGATGCAAATGTCATTTCAAATGATAAAAAACCAACAAAAATTACATAAAATGTACATTTTAATAAACCTGATGCTGCTTTTAAAACATTTTTTTAAGATATTTGGAATTGCTTATCCTGCTAATACTTATTTGTCACTGACCCATAAACTGGTAAAATATATTATTATTATTATAAGTTATTGTTGAATTCTGTGTAAACTACTCTGACTTTTAACACTCCACATGTTAAATGCTGTTTTGTAGTTTTGTCCATCATACACACTCATTCATAGTTAAGCTCGACTCTAAACTATAACTATTATTAACTTTATTCGAATATACTCAAGAAGTTTCCAAAGATATATCAGCATCTTCGCTTTTAGTGTTTTTCTTCATTTACATTTAGAAATTCAGTTTATAAAAATCGTTCCATATATATATAATGCATCAATTAAAGCTGCACATCAGAAATCAAAGACTGAGTCACATTAAGACGGAAAATCAAGTTGTTAAACCAACACATATAGAGGTGAGTCATACTTGTAGTTTCGTTAGTTTTGTTTCCTGCGCTGATATTCAGAGTTATTTTGTTATTGTGAGACTCAACGTCTTAAACTCACCTTTCAAAATCCATCTGTGCTCCTTTTGAAGTATACTGGATCTTAAACTGGTAGAATTCAGTCACTTTCTGAGAGGAAAGAAAAGACATACACATAAAAAAGTGCTCGATATCCGTATTATAATTAAGTTATCAAACATAATTAAATACTAGAGATAGAGTTGAGCGTTACCTGAGGATTTTCTGGGTCGGTGTAAATCTAAAAAAATGACAAAAAATAACATTTCTGAATTAATTACAGCTATCATCTTTATGTTTTTTTATCATAATTCAACATTTAAAAACATCAAATGGTTAAAAAAAATACTCACAGACATGATAACTGTCCGCAGCTGATGATGTTGGGGGGGGGGGGGGTGAGATATATTTACCACATTAGTTATGATGAGTCATAAATCAAAAATATGACTCAAACAGATATAAGAAGTCTTCTGACAGATGGAGAGATGGTTGAATGTGACTTACATATTTCTTCTGGATGGCCTCAAAGCATCCCTGCATCCTTTAGGAATTAAAAAAATAAATAAATAAATAAACAACACACATTTAATTAAAAGTGAACATACTCTCTAAAATCCCTCCATCGTGTTATATAACGATTAACGGGGGATGACTGAGCAGTGACTCATCGTCGTACAGTGAAGCCAACTGTTCTGGCATTTAAGGCTCCGTCTGTATGTGTGTGTGTGTGTGTGTGTGTGTGTGTGTGTGTGTGTGTGTGTGTGATACAATGTGATGTACTGTAGGCTGGAGATGATGATCGGAAACCCTTTTCGATTTAAGTCACACTCATATAATTAATTTTGACCTTTTTACTTCTGAGAGTAATTATCATTATAAAGCTTAAATTTGACTTTTCAGAGGTCTCCATTTTTACAGTTATGACTCAGAGCTTCTGAGTTTTGTTTCTTTCTTCTTCTTTGTATGGTATCTGTTCACCCTGCAACATATTACACATAAAAACAGTTTATTTGGGTCAGTGACAAATAAGGGTTACCAAGATGAGACCAAAGATCAAAATATCTTTAAAAAGCAGCATCAGGTTTGTTTTTAGATTAGATTAGATTAGATTATTTTTTATTTCGAATGCGTGACAAAAAACAAAACAAAAACAGCACATAAAAAATGAAAGCACAGTGTTCTCACCAAAAATAGCGAACCTACACCCGACAGAAAATATAATGCACTGTCCACAACATTCGAAAGGGAGTGGGAAGAAGTCAAAACTTATTGAATCCCACCCCCACCTCTCAAATCAGTGCTTGCCAGTTCCCCATCAAATCACCCTTTCACAAAATCCTATAATTTCCTACCAACACCATATGCAATGTCAACATTCACATCCATACCCACTGTTATCAACACCATCAATCATTGCCACATTTCTTAACCTCCTCCACCAAAAATACCCACATACATACATACATACATACATGTACACACATACACACATATATACACATCCCCATATTTACATCCACATCCACACATGTACACAAACATACATAGATAGACATACTTATGTACAAACATAAATACATACACACACATACAAACAACGTGCACCTGAGTCACTTAAACACCTCCATCCCTGTACCTCATCCCTCATTGTCCTCCGTTAGCAGACTTCCTCTTCCATGTACTTGTTTAAAAATATTTCTTTGTACCTTTTTTTAAACAGATTTATATTTGCACTTTGTTTTATTTCTGTCTCCAGACTGTTCCACAAAGTCACCCCACAGCTCGATACGCACATGCTTTTCATATTTGTTCGGACCTTTGGTTTTTTTAAATTTAGGTCTCCCCTTAGATTATATCCCCCCTCCCTTTCACTAAACATTCCTTGTATATTTTTTGGCAATAGGTTATTTCTCGCTTTGTACATTATTTGTGCCGTTCTGAATTTGACCAGATCCAAAAATTTCAGCATATGTGATTTTATGAATAGTGGGTTTGTGTGATCTCTGTATCCTGCTTTGTTTATTGTCCTTAATGCTCTTTTCTGTATTGTACATATCGGCTGCAGAGTGGTTTTGTAGGTGTTTCCCCAAACTTCGACACAATAAGTCAGATATGGCAAAAATAATGAGTAATATAGAGTGTGCAACGATTTATAATCCAGGATATGTTTAGTTTTCCACAGAATTGCAGCGGACTTTGCCAGTTTTGCTTGTATGTAGCCAACATGAGGTTTCCAGCAGACTTTATTATCCAAAATCACACCAAGGAATTTAATTTCCTGTACTCTTTCTATTTTAGTATTGTCTATTATCAATTCTACATTACAATCTTTCTTGTGTCTCCCAAACAACATGATCTTTGTTTTGCTTAGATTTAATGATAATTTATTTTTGTCAAACCATAGTTTTAGTTTAATTATCTCAATTGTGATTGTCTCTAAAGTCTGCTGCAAATTCTCACCGGAACAAAAAATGTTTGTGTCGTCTGCAAACAAAACAAATTTCAGTGCCTGCGAGACTCTACATATATCATTGATATATAATATGAATAATTTCGGACCTAATATTGAACCCTGTGGTACCCCACATGTAATATTCATGAAGTCAGATTTATGGTCACCTATCTGCACAAACTGTTGCCTGTTTCTTAGATAGCTCGCCAGCCAGCTCGTTAAAATGTACATTTAGTATTTTTGTTGGTTTTATATCATTTGAAATGACATTTGCACCATTTGTTTAACCAAAAGTAAGACTGAATGCTCCTGAAAATGTCAAATGGTGTAACCACAAAAGAATATTTTATCCACCTACAGTGTATTTAAGTGGACTTATACTAATAATGAGTGTAAATGTTTCCTGATCTCCATGATTCTCCAGATGAAATGTAATATTTAGAACAATAGTATTCCATTAGCTTTATTTAATATAAAAGTTATAATGTAAGATCATGCCAAACTAGTTGATATGCTGTTTTATTGACTATTTACTGTTTTTAATCAAGCTGAATTATTTGGTACAAAGTTTTTATGGTTACATCACTTAGACATTTTTGCCATAATCCTCTAATATATTCTCTCAAAATGGATTAAAAGCAGAAATTTGATGCTGAGTCCACAAAAAAAGGAAGTGTGCAAGTTATTCATACGTTTATTTTCACATTTTAACCCTTTAAATTTGACTAAACCACATGGACACAAAAAAACTCCCATTTAGACCCATTTACATTAAGTTATTTGTCTTCCAGCCCAATCTATTTTATGCTTCATCTTAAAATCCTGTATTGTCTAATTATGTTAAAAATAGAGGGTCATTAAATAGCTATTGTTCTATAAATCTGATCATTTATCCAGTGTGTGAGTGCAAAATTGAATCTTTTTTACCACTGAACAATCTGACTGGCACCAGGACAGCTGCGCTCTTCTCTGAGGATCATCACTTTCTGCTCTGTGGCAAAACAAAAGAAAGGTAAGAATCTCTTTAGTGCATATATATTGATAGTTTGAATTTAACAAAAGTAGGTAAATTGTTAGCTGTGGCTTGTTTCACTAGTATACCAGACTTTTGGCAGTGATTATGCAGACACAGGAAAAATTAACGTTTCAATATGTGATCAAACCTTCAACATATTTGCTCCCGTAGGCTTTCTCCGGGAAAAGACCGCGGAGGTATGTGATGCCGGATACAGCGATGGCCAGAAGCTTCTTTATAACAACCAAGGACTGCTGCTCCGTGAGAACCTGATTCGGCAACAGCTGAGTATCCTGCATGTGTGAGATAAATTAATCACAGAGTGTGAGCTGAATGCATGCTTCACTACAGCTAACTGAGACAGTCAACAGGTGCATTTTGAAGGAGTGAGGCTATAACATATTACATCTCTAAATAAAACATATAAGCAGAATATTAATAATGAGATAACAGCATGGATCACCCTTTCAAAGTTTGGATTATGTCTGATTTTAATGAGATTTTTAGGAAACTGACCCTTAAAACCAAGTGTTAACATATTAAAGACATATTATAACATATTAGACGAGTCCTTACAAGACCTTATACATATATATATATATATATATATATATGTAAAATGGTCTCAAAGCTCCTAATGATTTACAGTACAAATTGAGGATAGGATAGTACAATTTATTTGAAGGTGAGAGACAGAGTTAGACAAAGTGTGAATTACTGTCACACTTTGGTAAAAAGTAGAGCTCAATCAACAGAAAGTTAATCAGCAACTATTTTTGATAATCAAATAATGGTTTAGGTCATATTTTAAAGGAATATGTCCACAATTTTATGGTTGTGGCTTCACAAATGTGTGAATTTCAACCTTTTCTTTGGGTGTTTTTGGACATTTAAAGACATCAGATTAGGCTCAATGAAATTAGAATGGGTATATCATTATTTTTAGACGGTTTATAGACAAAACTATTTAATAAAATAATTGGCAGATGAATCGATAATGAAAATAGTTAAGTTAGTTGCAACCCAAATAAATAACATCAACATATTAGGTGGGAGAAGAACTCAGGTCCTTTACTTAAGTAGAAGTAAAAGTACCACAATGTAAAGATCCCAAGTTAAAGTCATGCATTCAAAATTGTATGTAAATGTAAGTAAAAGTAGAAGTCAAATAAACCCACAATATAAAATGTATAAGTACTCATAATGGTCCCTAATTAATGTCTAAGTGGTGATTTAATGTTGTAGTTGGTCAATGTGGAGAGATGTTTGGTCTTTTAATTTTGTTTATGTGTTTTTTTTTGTTTTTTTGCTTTCTACATTAAATAGATTAAAAAACTAGTAGCCGGTATGTTCACGTGTAATGTTAAACAATATAATTTACAGTTGTCAGCATGAACTAGTTATAGCTTTAAAAATACATATAAATACACACTATCCTAATCCACTTTACATGATTAAATATACTTAATGTAGTTGCTTTTCACTACTGTTATGATCAGAGAGGAAACTTGCATTAACAAAAAAGCATTGATGGTGTTTGCAGATCACACACTAAGTGAATGTAGATCATTATTTATTTGTGTCTTAATCAAGTTTGATTAATTTTACCTGTGAATTTCTCACTTGCTGTACACATGCCATTGCTTTGGGTGAGAAAAGCTGCAAAAAACAAAGAGAGAAATTACAAGAAGAGGATGAAAATGGTGAGATTGACTTTCCATATTGTTAATTACATTAAATTACAACAAGCTGGTTTACGAAATTAGCTAATTATCCTGTTTTCCATCCATTTATGCTCGCTAAAAGTCTATGTCACATTGATATTAAGCTATCTCTTCACATTATTGATAATTTAGCCTGTTGATGATAACGATAATGTACTTACATGACAAAGATAAACTTGTATTTTAGTAGAAATATACAGTACAAGCAATAAAATAATCCAAGTTAATGTAGCAACAGATTCCCGCGAATTGTTTGATTGACAGGCAGCAACAGCGTCAACGACAGGTAGCCAATCACAGAGGAGGGAGCTCGTTCTGAGGTTCTAACGTATAATTCTAACGACGTGATTGGCTGTTTACACGTGGTGTGTTCAATAATCAATTTAACACATTGAATAGTAAATTTTAACCAGCATGTTGTATCGATTATACACCTGTTTATGTTATTGAAGTGATTTATGTTGATGCAGTGTGGGCCCCAAGTCTCCATTTTGTCAAATCATTGGGCAAACGGAGCTGTCAATCACGGAGAGAGCTGCGCCTTCACTGACATCCCATTGGCTCGTCGTTAACCGTTCCTACTCCGCTATTGGTTACTGTACACGTCAGTCACGCGTTCGAACACGCCCCTCCTCCCCCCTTAGCGGTGATGTCACATCTCGTTACGCCATTTTTGTTGGGGAGCAGTCGTGTTCAGAAAAAGGAAGGATTAGACTCAGCACAGGTACATTAGTCGGTGCCTTTGTATACATATATATATACATTAATCTGTCTGAGCTCTCTGGGGCCAACAGGGGCACCCGTCTGTGCATCACACTCACACACAATGTCGTCAGAAAACCTGGACTCGGACACTCAGGTGGACTACGAGGACGAAAAGCAGGTGGGTTTTTAATGTTGTTGGCTAACTTAGCTGTAGCTGTAGCTGTAAGGTGGCTAACCATCAGCTAGCACAAGTGGAAGTGTTTTGCAGTGTTATGCTCAGCAGTGCAGCTAGACAGGAGGAGGATAGGAGGAGCACTGGAAGACTTTAAACACCATAAGCAGCTCATGCATGTGTTAAATATATTGCTTTATCATAGCTGTACTACCTTACAGAGACTTTGTTTTGTGCTCCTCTCTTTTGCATTGTGTCATTGGCTGAGGAGTGCTCAACAGCAAGGGCCTCATTGGTCTGTCAAAATGTGCCACAGAGGGCCCACAGCCTCCAGATAAAGACATAACTTCCCATGCATGCTCTCTGAAGCATGAAAACAACCTGCAATGCTACAATAAAACACTGTCTTAGCTCTGGATGCCACTTATAAGGCTCAGACTCCCTGCTCTTGTCCTCACAGTGACAACAACTGCAGTGAAGTGACAGAGCTTCCGCATTTCCACACACACACACACACACACACACTCACACTCACACACACTCACCCTGCCATAACAACAGCAAGGATGTGCTCATGCTTCAACACTCAATAATGCATTATCCACCACCCCAAAAAAATAAAGCAGGTGACAAATACTGCAATATCTTTGTCAACTTGGAAGAGCCTGCACAATTTGTTTCTACTGCTTGAATGGCATCACAAGTAGCAAGGATAGGAGCACAATAAATTATCACAACAAAGAAGATTAGATTAGATTAGATTGTACTTTATTAATCCCACAATGGGGAAATGTAACAGCAGCTAAACAGAAGCAGAGAGATGTGTAATATTAATATACACTACAGAAAAGAAAAAAATGGGTATCCACAACAAACAGAAATCCTTAAACATACACATATACAATAAATAAACAAACAAGGGTTAAGTCAACCAAGCTAAAACAAGCACCAGAAGTAAAAATAAGTACTAAAAGTAAAGTGACCAGAATACAAATAACATTGCACAGGATAAACAGTTTGCGATGTGAAAAATAATAAATACAGATATAAATATAAATATATTGTAAGAAAGCTGCTATTAATGTAAACTGGAGCTGGAGTACTTTAGAGAGAATTTGGGTCAATAGCAGCTTTATATAAGTTCATTTAAATATACAAGTTGTTACTGTTTCATATGAGAAATCCACCTTAATGATAATCAATGAGTAATAACTACATTATTCAACGTTGGCAAGCAGGTTGAGATTTACAAAGTTGACAAACCTGTTGGTGTCTGTGCTTAAACATGAACATGCACACATACTGGGAATGCTTTGTTTTCGTCAACTTTGAAGGGCCTTCAAATGTGTTTCTGCCTTCTAACCCTGCTGAAATAGCATTACAAGCAGCAAGGCAAAGTTAGGAGTATAATAAACAGGAAATGTCACAGTATCAACAAAACTGGTTTTAATATAAATAACAATATCCTCTTAAATATGAGCAACAGTGCAGCTGATGTTCATCACACTGTGTCAGTGCTTTAAAGGCAGAATAAGATATTCCTTTATTAATCCCACATGCAGCATCAGTACAAACAATAAATAATAATAAATAATAAGCAAGTACACAAGCTATAAGAAGATAATGTTATTACTTATTTACTATATTTTTACTATTATGTACCAGAGTAATAATGATGGTGAGTGATGATATAGCTGAGTTATTGTTATTGCATGGACTTTAAAGTATAAATATAAATATAAATACATATATATTGCACGGTTGAAATGAATAATGGTGTAAAATACTGATATTACAGGCAAACTGAGGCTATTGTCTGTTGGTGTTCTCAAGTATTTCTTATAGAGAGAATTTGGGGAGAAGTCTGCTTCAGTAGCAGCTTTGTATAGTTGTTACTGTTTTATGATAAATGTAAAGATAGTCAATAGATTAATATATGTATAATCCAACTATGGCTGCTCAGCAGGTTGAGATTCACAAAGTCCAGGCCTCTGTTGTCTAACCTGTTTGTGACTATGCTTGAACATGAACATGCACACATACTGCAGTGAATGGTGCTTTAACAACACTGCTATGATTAATCAATTAGTTGCCCACTCTTTTATATTAATCGCCAACTATTTTGATAATTGATTTAAGGGAAAAAATAGTCTCTGATTCCAGCCTCTCCAATGTGAATGTTTCCCTGTTTGTTTAGTCTACTGTGACAGTAAACTGAATAACTTTGTATTGTGGACTAAATGAGACATTTGAGGACATCATAGCTGGCTTTAGGAAAATGGTGATCGACTTATGGACCAAGCAACTAAACGTTTAATCGAGCAGCTTAATCTATAATGAAAATATCTGTATCTCACACCCACTGCTCAAACCCCCATCGTAAAGTTTGTACATGTGATGACGATTTGTGGGAATATTTAACTTGAATAGTGATAGTTGAGTCTTTTATCAGCTTTAGTTGAGATACAGATTCAGTGACTCACCAGAACAAGCAGATACAGGATCTATATCGTTCAATCGTGTAGAAGAAATAAGTCAATCTTTAAAGATACTCAAAGTAGGGCTGCAAGATATGGGGAAATAACAGTATCTGGATATTAAAGCCAGATATCTCGCATTCAATACGACTGTTGTTTGAAATTTATAGTTTAGCAACAGTGAAAATTTAGCATAATAATAATAATAATAATATATAACATTTTTCTGCAGCCTCTACTTTGCAAACAATGCTTTAACAATATTTTAAATGTAACAACAGTGAAAATGAAGTCTTTGGACTGACATTTGATATCGTCTATATCGTTGCTTTTTACGATATAAATATCTTTCAGGTTCATATCTAGATATAAACACAATAACTATACATCATCCAGCCCTAACTCAACGGGGGATTTCACAGCACAACAGTTTAAACAGTTTTAGAGGGCCGCTCAAAGTCCGTGATGTTTGATTCTGCAGTTTCTCTGCATCGGGGGCCGAATATAGTAGCTCATAAATTTCTCGTCATGGGCCCAAGTGAATCAGCACACTCAGTGCCACACGTCCGCCCCCCCTCCCTCCTCCCTCCCTCCCTCTCCTCCTCCTCCTCCTCCTCCTCCTGAGGGAATCTGTTCATCGGCTTCTGTGTCCTGAGTCACATTTTATCCCTGGCCCAGCAAGCTTTTGCAGGCTGAGTGCCCTATCTCGTGTGCTGTTTGCTTCAGGTAGACGTGAAGTGAGTGCAGAAGAAAAAAAGCCGGTGGAGTTGATCTGTTGTCCTGCGTGTGTGTGTGTGTGTGTGTGTGTGTGTGTGTGTGTGTGTGTGTGTGTGTGTGTGTGTGTGTGTGTGTGTGTGTGTCAAGGCTGCTCAATTAATCGAAATTTGACAATGATTACGATTTAGGGGTCAAACGATCTCAAAAGTAATAAAATCGAGGGGAAACGATTTTTAATAATAATGAGATAGCGCTCAATAACAAAGGTTTTATTTTGAAAAGCTTAGACAGGAAGCCGCTGCAGCACCGTTAGTTTAACAGAAGCTGAAACACACGTGAAATGTTTTAACTGTAAGTAAAAGTGCAGAGTTTCCAGCCTGCGTCAGACGATGCTGAGTTTACTGACTAATTATTAAAAACCTGGAAGTGATGGGTGAACTATCGTCATGGTAACTCACTCAGCTCTAATATCTCTGCACATTTTCTGCTGTGTGTTGCGTTAAGCAGCAGATAAAAGGCTGCTGCTGGGAGAGAAAATTATTTAAACCAAATGGACAATAAATGCAGCATGTTTCTAAAGTTAAAATCGTTTTAATAATCGCGATTTAAATTTTGACCCAAATAATCGTGATTATGATTTTTTCCGTGTGTGCGTGCTCTGACTGTTTCCTTAGCTACCGTTACCATGCCAACCGTCAAACCCCATGATTCACACTACACAAACAAGGTGTGTCCTGCTAACCTACATTACTGACCTTAATATCCACCTGACATGTACTCTAATGACTCTTGTTGGACCAGTTTGGTTGGAAGTGTTAGTCAGCAGCAAGGTTATTATAGTTTTAAAATTTTCTTTAGTTTTTCAGTTTGCTTTTTTATTTCAGTTTAGTTTTAGTTCATTCAACAAGTGATTTAGTAGCTTCAATTTAGTTTTTATTTAATCTTAGTTTTTCAGGTATTAAGAGAAAGCCTTGACTTGTAGAAGCTGAAAATATGGTTTATCATCAAGTCCTTTTTAATTTCATGCTTTAACCACGAAGATGAACTTTTCAAATTTGTGGGATTTTCCCTTTTTAGTTTTATCCCACAAATGTTCCCATAGGTCCTCATCACTATACATTTACTCTCATCTATCAGTAGGTCATACTACAAGTATATTCAATTTAGTTTTAGTTAGTTTTACATTGTTCATTGTAGTTTTTATTTAGTTTTTGGGGTTATTTTTTAATTGTATTTTTTATTTTAATTTCAGTTCAACTAAATTATTTTTTCATTGCTAGTTTTAGTCTTAGTTTTGGTGAACTATAATAACCCTGGTCAGGAGCAGCAACATATATATACACACAATGCTCTTATTGTCTACACACAAAATCCCCATAACCCCTCCTTGGTGTCGTAAGACCTGGAAAGTGTTGTGAAGTAATCGTTTCTTAACCGTAATTCTCTGATTTTTCTCTCCGCAAAAAAAACAACACATAATAATAACTAATGAATTCACAACAGAAAACAGGGGATCATGAGATTTACTGTAAACGTTGTTATTTATGGCAGCATGACCCCGAAAGGAAGCAGAAAACAAGGTTTGTTATGTCCACATGAACTGAAAAGGGCAGCATGTGCCAACGTGTAATTCAACAATTAACCACGCTCTGGTTTAAGGTCAGGCTTAAAGGAAACTCTCAGGGTTATGTGACCTCAAATTGTGCTTAAATGTTTTTAAATGTGGATTTTCTTTTTCTCACATTGCAGCAATAGTTGAACACATGAAATGATTTACTGAAGAGGACTTGTAGACTTCTGAGGGTCAGAGTTTATTCCTGCTAGTTTTAGCTTTAACTGATGTTGTGCCACTTCATTAATAACTAAAAATAATAATAATAACTTTATTTATACTTAAAATGCAGCTCAAAGTGCTTTACATTTAAATCAATTAAAACAAAGGCAAACAAGTACAGCAAGTTAAAATAAATAGCATGGGTTAAAAATAAAATACATTTAAATCATAGAAACATTGAAACATATACAAATAAATTAAAATACATTTAAAAGGGGAAACAAAATAAAAACAAGTGTAAAATATAAGATAAAACACAGATTAACTGAAAGCTTTGCAGTAAATGTGTGTTTTGAGCTCTTAAAAAAAAAAGAAAGAAATGTCCACAGAGGTTGAATTAGATTTGGCTCTCTGCTCTTACCAAAGCTTGCACAAATTACAGCCTCTGAGAGACTGAAGTTCATGCTGTGACTCATACCGTCACCAAGGATCAGGTTCATTGTCATCGTTTGTAGCCCCTTACACAGCAGAGCTTTTCATGAGTTTGACTGTTTTTGAAGAGTGAAGCCGACTCTGTGCTGCACGCAGACTTTACTTTACTGCAGGAATTCTTAGTGTTTGTTTTGTAGAAGCAGCAACATTTTTTCTGAGTCGTAAGGTTGAACTATAAATGACAACCTGTCACATAAACCAGCTGTTCCAGTTGTGCTTAATCTGAAAAGGTCTCTGAGCATGTTTCAGCTGAGACTTTTTGAATCGTCCTCCTGAGTATTTATGTGCGTCTCTTCTTGTCTCTGCAGGACTCCCAGGAGAAGAATGCAAACCCGGTGAAGGCGGAGGAGGCCAAGCTGAAGGCGAAGTATCCCAGCCTGGGCCAGAAACCTGGAGGCTCAGACTTCCTCATGAAGAGACTACAGAAAGGGGTAGGTGGCCGCGATTAGTTGGACTGCAACTGGTGATCAAATGTCCAAAAAAACCCAGCCCAAAATCAATCAGTTTATTATCATGTACGACACAGAAAAGCATCAGATATTCAGATATTCAGGCGTTTTCCCCCTCAAAAAAGCACTAAATGGCTATTTAACATTCCTCTATTCAAAATAAATAGGTGCCGACTAATTTTCTGTAGCTTGAGGAATCGTTGGAGCTCCAGAAATAAGAAGATTTAATGGAGGAAATTTGAGGCATTTTGCTTAAAAGACTTAAGAATAACTTATACATGTTGATCACTTTATTCATTTAACTGCTCAAAACCCAAATATAGTACAGTTATATATATATAATACAGTTTACTGTCATATGTGACAAAGAAAAACAGTCGTTGCAGCTCTATCAAAGACATAATTGAAACCTGTCATTCTTGACACTTAGCTGCTCATACAGGAGTTGGTGTGAGGTTTTTAAATATTGAAGTATTTTTAACTATATTGAGCTGCTGATTTCTATGCTGTGGTCAGTTTAATGCATCATCGTCACTTGATAGACGGCTGTGTTCGAAACCTCATACTACATACTTCTATACTACATACTTCCATCCTACACACTAAAGGACCAGATAGTAAGCAGACCGTTTACACAAGTAAACTACACAATAACCACAATGCATTTGGTTTCTACCCGAGCTGAAATCATCAGGCTGAAGCTGATTTTATTTTAGCACTAACTCTGTAAATAAACCACTTTATCCACATTTCTAACCTTTTTAGGAAGAAAGTAAAGTAGCCCTTTAGATCCACAATGTGACGCTAATTTGTCCAAATAACTCGAGCCACTCAAGTTAGGCGTATCGAGTAACACACTTCCTGTCATTTTCATAAAATAAAACACCTGTTGCCTTTTACTATTAAGAAAACCATAACGATAGAATTGGTGCTTATTTTGAAAACAGGAAGCGAACATACCCGCGCTGTAGCTAACTGATGTTTGTATTTTGGGTTTTTTTCAGAAGTTGCGTTGCATCTTGGGTAATTTGAGTGTGAGTAGTCAGCTCTTGATGCACACTCTGCATTTCTGGAGAATCTAGTAAACCATCCAGGAACTTCTCACATACTCTAAATCACATACTACAGTTGAAACACACTACATACTTCAAATGACGTCAGAGTTAGTACGAGTAGTAGGAAAGTATGAGGTTCCTCACAGAGCAGCAGCTTGTATGTAGAGCTGCCATTTTCTTCATCAGTCAACAATCTTGACAAGCTGAATCCATCGAAGGAAAGGAAAACAATCATTTTCTCTCCTGCCCCATGAAACCAACACATCCACATCTGTAGCAGCCTGTTGGATGGAATATATTTTTATTAGTAGTTTGAACAGCAGGGCAGATCACACACACACACACACACACACACACACACACACAAAGGCGTCATTCTCTCGCTCTCTCACTTTTTCCCACGCTGGAAAAAAACTGTTGCTCTCTCTCCTCCTACAACAACTGCGTAGATGCTACAGAGAAGTTGTGCCACCAGAGATTATATTGAAAGTCATTCTGGGAAATCACTGACTAGGAGTAGGAGTAGACGAGGCAGGCTGAAGCTCTTCTATCACAAGATAACTCCCTGAATGAACATCAGCGAGCAGAGAGAGAGGATGTAAAAAGTGTCTGGGTTTCTTTTACACCTTTTGGTTTTTGAGGTGGTGGTGTAGTGCTAGGTGGTATGACCAAAAAGGTATATCACGGTATTTTTCAAAATAAAAGCGGTTTCACGGTATATGACGATATTTTTTTTTCATGCATAATCAGCTGTTCACAAAATCTTCTGGAATCTACTGGTTGAGAGAGGAACTACTACTCTACTGCAGTAGTTTGACTTAGGATGGACTATTTTACTGTCATGATGAGTGAATATTAGTAACATCAGAGCTGCCAGCATTCCCGTTTCTCCCGTATTTTAGACTCATCTCCCGCGGCTCTCCCATTTTTCTCCCGGGAATCTCCCGTAATTTACAGCCCCAACTTTGTTTGTTAATAATAATGAGAAGCGCACAATAACAAAAGTTTTATTTTGAAAGCTTAGACAGGAAGCCGCCGCAGCACCGTTAGTTTGACAGAAGCTGAAACACACGTGAAATGTTTTAACTGTAAATAAAAGTGCAGAGTTTCCAGCCTGCGTCAGACGATGCTGAGTTTACTGACTAATTATTAAAAACCAGGATGTGATGCGTGAACTATCGTCATGGTAACCCGCTCGGCAGGCAAACATCTTCTGCTGTTTGTTGAGCAGAAAGACGTGCAACACTGAAATACTCCTGTATGGCGGTACATTAAAAATTCATATCATAATGAAAATATACACCTGTATCCAGTGTGAACCGGTATACCGCCCAGCACTATGGTGGTGGTTAGTTGAAAAGGCATAGTCTTGTGGATGTGTGTGATAAGATTTGTGCAATTTACTTTTATTTATATGTTCTTTATTATTGATATGTTAAAACGTTTTGATCATTTGATTCATTATTTCATTTGTATTTATATACTTAGAATAGTTTCCATTCGTTTCCGTTCTTCGTAATTAATTTTTTGGTATTTGTGATTGTATATAATTTTGGTATTTATGGTTGTTCTTTCCATAAATACCCAAATTATCAATTTATAGATAGATTAGAAAGTTGAACTGAAGTGACATTTATTTTGAAAAAAAATTCAAAATTAAAATCTTGTCTTGTTCATGTGAGCTGAGTATATCAACACACACACATATATATTATTATAATAGGGAATTTTAAACTAAAAAGAGCGTAAATTTAAAATACAGCAACTTGATTGGACTAAAGAGAAACCTGTAGATCATCTCTCCTCCATACTAAGTTTATGAATGCTCCTTTTAAGTTTTACAGGCTGCTGTCTAGACCACATAACAATCACTCAGCTTTCACATTTGTTTATCACCTTACAAACAAACAATGTTTCATTATATTCAGGTCTTCTCTTTCACCTTGTTTTTCCGTCTCCACCTTTTTTTTTTTTGATCTAAGTCACGTCTGGCTCTGGTGAAACATGTCTGCACACATGTCTGGTCTGAATGTGAGAGGTGTGCACACGCTGTTTTTAGATGTGTGGGAAACTTTGGTGCGTACTCATCGTTTGTGCATCTGGTTGCTGCAGGATGTCAGAGTTCAGAGAGTCGCCTTTCACCAGCGCAGCCAAACTATCTTTCACATTCACACACAAATGTTCACTCATATATAAGAGAAATATACAGAAGTAGAATATAGTGAAGAAAGGATCTGATCAGTCAAACTCTTATTTTTTATTTATATAGCACCTTTCATATAAGCTAGTGTAGTTCAATGTGCTTTACAGTTAGTTGGTTGATAAGCTGATAATAAGACAGAACAAGTGACAACATAAAGAAAGGGAATAAAAAGACAAAAATCAAATTAAAAGGAAGAAATTGAGACCAATGCACGCAAGAGAAAATGCACTTTACATTTCAGCAATCTCAAAGTGCTACAGAGTAGAAAATAAAATAAAAAGAAAAGGTTAAAAGATAACATATAAAAGACACTTAGCAAAATGCTTTAGTAAAAAGATGTTAATAAAATAAATAAATAATAAATAATTAAGTAGAATAAGAGAGAAAAAGAGAAAGGGTTTATTGAAAGTTACGGGTATAAAAAAGGTTAAAATAGATAAAAAATACAAAATAAAAGATTAAGTTTAATAAAAGCTGGACTAAAACTAGGTTAAAAAAAGACAAGAAATAAAAGCTACAGAATGATAATAAAATAATGTTAAAAAAAAGTCACATCAAAACAAATACAATAAAATGGAAAGAACAAAATGACTATAAAACAATTCACTTTCATTTTGTGTTGGTGTTGGGTACTTTCCTCCTCTTCTCCTTATCTTTTTATAAAAGACCCTGTTTTACACCCGTCCTTAACAAGCGTCTCGATCCGATCACAAGTGGACAGCTGAGACACATTTGCTGTTCACACTTGTTCTCCGTTATGTGTCTCGAGCTGAGCAGCTGTTTACGTCACAGCTCACAGTTATTACATCAATCTAGACGAGCACCAGAGTTTAAGTCTAGGCTAAATGCTAAATGGACTTTATATTGAGCTTAATGGCACTTTTCTTGCACTACTCGGCTCTACTCGGTTCGGTTTGGTACCAGGAACGATCTTTTCCAGTACTTCATAGTTCCTCCTCAATGTGGGTGGGGTCATCATAGCAATGCTGCACCAAACTGCTGTGACTTCGTTTTATAGGCGACACAAACACATAAACAATGGAGGACATGGAGGTGATGGTGTACTTGTTGCTGTATGAGGCTTTCTGTCTCACACAAAGCAACAACATTGAGCCGTATGGTTGTAACACTGTTGCCGGTATTTAAAAATGCCAGGTTTGATTCTTGTGTGGGACGGCTTCTGACCAATCAGTGGCCGGCAGTCTGATGACGTCACATTTAGTATCGGCTCGGCTCGCTTGGAACCCCAGCAGAGCAGATACTAAAAAAGTAGCAGGTACCAGGTACTATCTAGGGCTGCTTGATTGTGGAAAAAAATCATAATCACGATTATTTGGGTCAAAATTGAAATCACAATTATTTAAACGATTTTTATTAAACTGCTGCATTTCTTGTACATTCGGCTTAATTCATTTCCCCTCCAATGGTATTTAAAAATGCCGGGTTTGATTCTTGTGTCAGGGGGCTAATGACTCTTCTGACCAATCAGTGGCCAGCACATTTTTAGTATCAGCTGGGCTCGCTTGGAACCTCAGCAGAGCAGATACTAAAAAAGTAGCAGGTACCAGGTAGAGCTGGGCAATATATTGAAATTATCGAAATCGTGATATATCATCAGAGTTGTCTTTTCCTGGTTTTAAAGCTGCATTACAGTAAAATATGTAATTTTCTGAACTTAACAGACTGTTCTAGCTGTTCTTTACCTTTTACCCACTTTCTCATTATATCCACATTACTGATGATTATTTATCAAACATTTCATAGTGTAAATATTTAGTTAAAGCATCAACAGTCATCTCTATAATATTGTTATAATAACGATATGGAGGTATTTGGTCTAAAATATTATGTTATTTGATTTTGTCCATATGGCCCAGCTCTAGTACCGGGTACTGTCCCTAATGGAAAAGCATACAAAACAGAGTAGAGTCAAGCTGAGTAGTGTTGGAACTGTAGTGGAAAAGCCTCTCAATAGTCTCTCAATATGTTGTGGGAAACACTGATGACGTATTTTCCTGTTACATTCTTGGCCATCAGGACACATTAATGTTTACACTACAGAGGCAATCTCGGTAAGTGGTTTGAGTTTGGTATTTAGCGCTGAACAGGGTCAAAGATGCACATGCTGGATCTGTGTGCCAGCTGCAGTTTTTCAGGTGTTTGTTGTGCCTGATGCAAAAAAACATGAAACAAGCCTTATTGACACTTCTGAAGACTCTTATTAACTTTGGCAGACGGAGGAGTTTGTCTTTCATTTCTTATATTAGGATTTTATTTTGAAGGCCAGTATGAACAGGTGGAACAGCTGAGGGAGCAGATAAGTCTTTACATAGTAGATCTGGGCATTTTAGTGTTGAGTATTGTTTTTATTTGAAATCCACAATGTCTCTTGATGAAAACCGCTTATTTGTTTTTGCTCAATAGAAATCACTTTTTCCTCTTTCTCCTTTTTACCATTTCACAGCAAAAGTACTTCGACTCGGGCGACTACAACATGGCCAAAGCCAAGATGAAGAACAAGCAGCTTCCTGTGGCGGGGCCCGACAAGAACCTGGTGACAGGCGATCACATTCCCACGCCACAAGACCTGCCGCAGAGGAAGTCCTCCTTGGTGACCAGCAAGCTAGCCGGCTAGCCTTCATCGTCTCAGAAGCACCCTCACTCCCTGGGGCTCCCGGCAAACGTCCTTCCTCCTCCTCTTCCTCCTCCTCCTCCTCCTCCTCGCCCATGTTCCCAATATGTCCACCCCTCCCTTCTTCTTCTCCCTTCCCCCCCGTTTTCATCCCCCAGGCACCACTTGGCTTTAACATATCGGGCAGAGTTGTATAAGTTTGAAACTCCATTTGCTTGTATGTGGGTGGGGCGGGGGGGTGGGAGGGAAAGGAGGTTTAAGCGGCCCCCCCTCTCTTCTAGTGCGAGGTCGCCCGCCTTTTTCTGCCCTCTCACCACGCACAGCTCTGCCCCCCTCTGCGCACTCTTGCTCTACCGCCTCCCCCTCATGTCTTGGTTTTCCGGTGTTTCCGAGATGCATCACAGTAGGTGTGTGTCATTGGGCAAAAAGGGTTGGATGGGGTGAGTTAATGCACTTTGTATTCTGTATAGTATGTTTGGGGTTTTTTTTGTTTTTTTGTTTGTTATGCATCTTGAATGACACCAAAATAATGTGTGTATAAGGGAGTTAGGAACCATGATCGCAGCGAGTTCTTCTGATCTTTACGTTCCCTTATCGACGCTGGTTGCAGGCTTCGGCTTCGGGGGGAGGAGGGGAGGGCGGGTTTTGGAAAGATGTATGTGAATATTTGCTTGCATACCAAATCTGTGATGGGCTGCTGCCTGACTTTTAAAGAGGTCTCTAGTGTTGACTGACACTGAGACCACGTTTTGGGGGATTGGGAGGCTTCCTTTCATCTCAGCCTTCGGTCACATTTCGGCAAACAAAAAAACACGAGGTCATCTGCTGCAGCTCAGCCAAACGGGAATTTGAAATGCCACTTCTTCTTCTTCTTCTTCTCTCTCTCTCTCTCTCTCTCTCTCTCTCTCTCTCTCTCTCTCTCTCTCTCTCTCTCTCTCTCTCTCTCTCTCTCTCTCTCTCTCTCTCTCTCTCTCTCTCTCTCTCTCTCTCTCTCTCTCTCTGCTCATGTTGCTTTAATTCTTGACTCCCTTTTTGCTCCTGTTCTCTCTTGATACGCTGCATGATTGTAACATGTAACAAACAGATTTTTTTTTTTTTTTTTTTTAAACAGGAGTGGGACGTCTGCTTTAGTGGTGATAGGAAGTGTCAAAACAAACACACACACACACAAAGCTCCAAAATGTCCACAGTCACACTTCTTATTTCCTTTCCCTTTGCTGTCCTGACAATCCATGTACACACACTCCTGTTTGCAGCCCAGGGCAAGAGCCAGCTGAGTATATCCTCGTATTATTTTTAAAGGCTGGGAAGTCTGCCAATCTGTCTTCAGTCTTAGTTTGGTTGCTGTTGAGTTGCATCAAGACGTGTGTTTACTATGAAGCTAAAAGATGTGTGTGTGTGTGGGGGGGGGGGGTTGAAGCAGCCTGCAATAGAGTGTATGCTTCTGTAAATAATACTCAAACAAGCACGTAATTCCTGATAAGCTCAGCGCTTTGAAGACCAGACCAGCTAGCATGCCTGAGAGAAATGGTAGTGCTCCATCAACTCATTTGGGATTACACCGTGGGATTTCTGGCATGGAAATTCAACGCTTTTACCAATCGAGCTAAATTCACACTGCAGCTATCAGGCTCAGACAGTGGATACACATGTCTTTCCAATGTGACTGTTACCATGTAATCATCTGGCTCGGCATTGTGATCAGATGAGGCAGCCAAAAGCCAGTCTGGCGCGCGCTCTGTTTGGATGTCATGGAGATACGA
Source organism: Scomber japonicus (assembly GCF_027409825.1). Classification (NCBI taxonomy): domain Eukaryota; kingdom Metazoa; phylum Chordata; class Actinopteri; order Scombriformes; family Scombridae; genus Scomber; species Scomber japonicus. Next base: position 30,345,056 of record NC_070587.1, on the reverse strand, counting down.
ACAGTAATGCGGCCGCCATAGCACGGCTGCTTTATCCCATCACATAAGTCACACCGAAAAGACAAAAGTAACCGTCGTCGTAGCCTTTATAGTTTTGTCTCACAATGGCACGTGTGCAGTAAAAAAAATTAGTTTCTGAGATATTTGGGACCGACCAAAAGAATGACTTGTTCAAGCTGCTTGTTACGGCAAAAAAAAAGGATGTTGATTTAGTCTTTTTTCTTGGGAGACTGTTTTCTTCACGTTTTAACACTTTAAAATGTTTCTCACAGTGAAACTAAGCAGGTTCCTTGATTTTTGCCAACTTAGGCAACTCACATTGTGAAACACTAACTCAAGTAAGGAAATTATACTGCTTTACATCCCTAAAACCATATCTGGAGTAAAGGCCTACATCTACCCTCAGTGCCCTGTAGAACAATGTTTTTTGTTTTTTTTTCTTCCCGTACTGACACACTACACAGACTGATCTTTGATCTCAGGGGTGTCAGAGGGTAAACACCAGGCAACCTGATAACCACAGGTGTCAGCCCAGCTCCCAAGATTGTCATCACGGGCCTAAAGTGGGACACTGTGTGCCTGCAGGATACACTCACTCCAACACTTGGCAAAGCAGGGAGAGATTTTATAACACATATGAGGGCAAAGTGTGAGCGTGTGCTCTGCACTCGAGTCCCACCTGTTTAGGTGGTTCAACCTTTGAAAGGGGTCAATGAGTTATCAACGAGTCAGATCTGTTGATAAGTCACGCATGCAGTCCGCACACTCATGAGTCTAAACTGGATACCAGCGCTCACTGAGAATCAGCCTCCTTGTATAAAACTGCTTCAGGGAACCTTCACGAATGCACACTCCACCACCACGTAGGCTAGGTGATAGGGTGCATGCACCATCACATACTCAACCTCACTCGTTTTTCATTGAGACTTTAAAATGTGTCAAATTTGCAGTGGGTGAAAGAGAACTGACCTGTACGTATGTGCTTGTTATGGTGATGTATGAATGCACTGCTTTTTTCTCTGTTCCAGCCATTGTAAATAGACTTAAACAGGAAGGGATTTCTGTGTTGTTTCCCACCTGCTTTCACTCTTTCATAGCCTGAGCTATTTCTGAGTCAATGGTTCCTCTCTCCTTTTTGAGTTTAACACTACTTCTGCTGTATCTTAGTGTATTGCAGAGGCTATGTGAATCTGTATCATATGAAAATATGTGTAAATGCTGCTGATTCAAAGACAAATCTAAGAGATGATACCCTGTAAAGAACACCTGTCCTCTGATTCTACCAGTCTTGACTTCCTTCTCCCCAAGTATCTCCGTTTCAGAGTCCTAAAGCTCCTGTGGCAAAGACGATCCATTTTCAGACTGTGGTAAACTTAAAACGCTCATGCAAAATTCTACCGTTAAAATTGTGAGGGTGTGTTGTTGTTGAATTGAATCCAGTTTTTGTTTTGTTTTTTTGGTCTGGACAGAGCTTAATAGAAAAGTCTGGAAGCCTTTATATCACTTTGAATGCCAAGAACAGACCATTTAGCCTCATGTTGAGTTTTAAAAGCCGACAGTCTCCAGCTTTAAGATGTAAAAGAAGAAAAAAAAAAAGATTTGGGTGAATAAGCTACAACATGTTTTATGAAACAACAGTGGACAGGAGTTCTTGAATGCTACTTGATGTCTGGCTTTGCACGGAGCAGTTCAACGAGAGAAAATAGGGTATGTTTCAAACCCAATACACAGGGTGTCTCTCGTTCAGCTATGATAAACACGTGCCAGAATGTATAAAGAAATGACAGGCTGTGTGCTCTGAAGTACTTTTTGTGCTGCTTTTACCTTTATCTGTTTTCTTGTTGTTTTGCAAAGTAAATGTTTCTCTTTTGTTTTGTTTTTTTTCTTCTTCTTCTTGTGTTCTCTTATTTCATGATTAGTATATATTTCATTCTTGGCCCAAGATAACTGCAGGGAAAAATCAGAGGCACCCTTGCTTCCAAGAAAAATAAATAAATAAAAAAAGGGTTTACATGATAAAAGAGGATGACTGGAGAACACAGGAATGATTTTAAGATTTCAGAAAGTACAGGAGAATGTTTCAGTTCTGTGGGAGTAGGTGAGAGGATTTTTGTCAGTATTTGAAATAAACTTTTACATTAATAAGATTTATTTTGTTGTTTTTCTTGAGCTCGGGTCTCTGTTCTAGTTGTAAGGAAGAGAAAAGGTCCCATGTTGAGGCGTTAAAGGCTTTAAAGAACAGGTTTTCAGTTTTTAAGTCTGCCTTAAAACAACAGTCGGGAGCCCACATTAACATAAAGTGTGTTTTTCTTGCTGTAATGATTCCTCCTGTTCATACTGACTATTAGATCCCTCAGTAAACGACACAATCCACAATCCATCTAAAGTTAACCTTCCTGTCGTCCTCCTGGGTCAAATTGACCCGTCTGTTTTGACTGTTCCTTCTTTCCTCCCTTCCTTCCTTCCGTCTGTCCTTCCTCCCTCCCTCCTTCTCTCTTTCCTCCCTTCCTTCTTTCCTTTCCTTCCCTCCTCCCTTCCTTACTTCTTTCCTCTGTCCTTCCCTTCTTCCCTTCCTTCCTTCCTTCCCTCCTTCCTTCCTCCCTCCTACTTTATTCCCTTCCTTACTTCTTTCCTCTGTCCTTCCCTTCTTCCCTTCCTTCCTTCCTCCCTCCTTTCCTTCCCTCCTTCTTCCTCACTTCCTTCCTTGACTCAAGGACAACAGGAGGGTTAATATGAAGCTTCAGCGTCCAAATGAGTCAAAACGTCATCATCTTTGTTTCAACGTTTCAGTCTTTTTAGTGCCAAAGTCTTTATGTTACTATACTTCCATCACAGCTCAACAGGAAACACTAAGAGGGAATTTGATGCTAAAAAGACTGTAAATGTGTCAGATATCACTTGATATGACTAACTCAACCTGCTGAAGCCTCATATAAGCTTCAAATCTACTTTTAAATGATTAACGTATTTTTGCTTCTGTCACTCCCATTGAAAGCACATTTGAAGATCTTTTAATAGTCAGTATGAACAGGAGGAATGATTACAGCGAGGAAAACCTCTTTCACTGTTCATATGGACACCTGACTGCTGGTTTAACACACCACTTGGAGAAAAAAATGTGAATGCATCTTTTAAAACTTGTGAGTAAACAATAAAGAAGATGCTGGAAGAGTAGTACCTCCATCTAACCACCAGGTGGCAGCACTGTCATTCAATTCAGACATGTGGATAGAAAGTTGTAGTAACTTCCAGACAAAAAAAGAAAAAAGAGGGTAATATTTTCCTGTTGTGGAATTGTACCACATGTCAAAATGTCTCATAGACTGGTATGACAAAAAAAACCCTGCTGTTATTAAACTTCATGAAATGTGTCAATATAGCCTTATATAACAACAGTGTTATCTAGGACAGGGTGTGGGACAGGAACAGCTATACAAATATATCATCTTTCATTTACTGCAGTAAATAACTTGCATTTCAGTGCAGTCTACAGTCTTTGTATTAACACAGGATCAGTAGCTATAACTGAGATCAAAGTTAAAAATAATAAAACTTTGATTAATGCACCATAACAGCTGCACAACACAACTGCACTTTTGCTGAATATATAATATCATAGTTAAAACAGGTTCAAACTGTAATATTAGATAGAAATGTTAGATTGAACAATTTAAGATATAGTAATAGCATGTTATTTTCATCATAATAATTATAAATGATAAGATATTCCTTAATTAGTCATTAGTAATGGGGAAATTGATATTATTGCAGAAGCAAAGTAGACAGTAAAAATAGAAAAGTGTCAATGAAAGAGCATAAAGAGCAATAAATAATAAGTCAAAAATCAATAAAAACAATAGTAGTAAAAAATATAATGAAATAATTCTAATAATATGAAATCAAATTCACAGAATATGAAAAACGCCATAAAAAACATGCAAACATTAAAAAAACAAAGGCAATAAAAACATACAATCAGTAAAGCAGAAGAAAAAAAAGTAATAAAAATAATTAAAACATAAAAGCCTATAAAAATATAAAAAGTAAAAACAGTCAAAGAAAGGACATACAAGAGAAACTAGCACTAAATCAATTGAAGGTGAACTTGAAAATAGTATATAAAGTAGTATTATTATAGCCTTTAATGGAGATGTTATTAATATCAGTAATGCTTCCAAGTATGCCTCTATTTACTATTTCTATTTCTATTTCTATTTTCTAGCTATCATATTTCCCCCTTAAACAACATATTCACTTTCTATGTCATGGAAAAATACAAAAAAATAATCCACATATCAATCACAATTATTTTAACCCCTGCTGCTTCATGGTTTGAGCTCCATCATCACCATCATCATCATTATTATTATAATAATGGCACCTCCTAAACCATTTTAAGGTGATATTGCACAATTGAACTGAAAATAGTAGTATATACTGTACCAGTCAAAAGTTTGGACACACTTTCTCATTGATGTGAAAGGGAAAGTGTGTCCAAACTTTTGACTGGTACTGTATATAAATGTATTTTTATTATAGCCTTTAAGGATGATGTTATTAATATCATTAATGCTTCCGAGTATGCCTCTATTTTCTTTATAAATATACTATTTCCAATCAGGAAGGAAACCCCTCCCCCTTAAACTATATATATACATATTCACTTTGTATGTCATGGAAAAGTACAAAAATAATCCATATATCAATCACAATAAATATGACTATCATTTAAATAAGTATAAATATATAAATGTAGTATTATTATAGCCTTTAATGGTGATGTTATTAAGATCATTCATCTTTATCTTTATTGTGCCTCTATTTCCTTTATAACTATAATATTTCCCCCTTAAACTACACATATAGTGTATATATTCATTTTCTATGTAATGGAAAAATACAAAAGAAAATCCATCTATCAATCACAATCATTTTAAACCCTGCTGCTCCATCTTTTGAGCATCATCATCATCATTATTATGATTATAATAGTGGTACATCTTTTGTGTTTTTGTTCAAATATCTTTCAAACTAACCAAAACAACAAATGAGCACAATTTGAACCAAGGCTGTTTGGGGAAAGTACGTAAGAGTGACGTGTGCGTACGTGCCGTGACGCGTCACGCACAAGTTTCAATATAAAGGCATTGCCTACGTGCGAGTGTTTCCGTTCCTCTTCAAACGGTCATGGAGGACGTGTAATCGCTACATTGCCAAGGCTAGCTTTTTTTTTGTTTTAACATACACAGGCTAGCTTTAAAATCGTCTAGAGTTTGCCGAAGAAATTATTAGACGTAATTCTTAAAAAAAAAATCAGAAACGAAATGAATATTGTCAACAAAGCGAAAGGGACCGCGATGGCCAGCTTATTATTCGCTCAAAATGGAGTCGTGGAGGGCTCCGTGCTCAGGGCCCCAACCATCGACTCACACAACGGGATTGTAAGCACTAATATCACTGCGAAACAGCGACCGACTTCACTCGTGGTAAACCCGAAAAACAGAAATGGCTATGCAACAAAAACTACTACCCTGCGGGAGGGAAGCAGCGACATTGAAGACGGATCTTTGCCGTGCTCGCCGGAGCTGCAGTCAGACAGCGACCCCGACGTCTCTGGATGCCCTGCAGAAGACGAAGCGCTGGAAATTGACACCAGGCAACTCATTAAACATTTCCTCAGAGACTATACCGGACTTTCAAAACCAAGGTGGAGTGAAAGCAAGCCTCTGTCCACAATGAAAAGAGTCGTGGAAGATGTATTGGAGAAACACAGATATGCATATAATGGTAGGTGTCTGTTCTTGTATATACGTGTGTGTGTGTGTGTGTGTGTGTGTGTGTGTGTGGAAAAGCTAATATAGCTACTGCTTTAGCATTTGTACAGCCTCAACTACTACAAGCTGTGTTTTAACTGTATTACACTCCTCACCACAGACACCATGTTTGAGAACTACTGCTTTTGGGGACTGTAGGAGCCATTTTATTCTCACAATAATTACCAATACAATACTTGTATTCATGCTAGATTTAACTATATAGTAGGTAAGCAATCTGTTTAATGAATAACAATGATTATAATGCTATTAAGTTAATCTGTGCAAGGTGAATCTCTGAAATGCTTCAGTGTTTTAACACGTAATAGAGAAAATAAGAGTTTGAATAAAAATGTTTTATAGATATAGTTTATCCATCCCCATAGGAAAGAAATGCATGTATCCATACAGTAGTACATGTAGCTCATACATAAATAAGAGCAAATATACAAAAATCCTAAGTTAAAAAAAAATGATATATGCAAGAAAATTATTTTAAGAGGAGGAAATACAATATCATTATAAAGTCTGATGGCTAAAGGTAGAAAGCCTGTTTTTAAAAGAGTCTGTACTGTCTGAAATGTTAATCTTAAATGCACCAAAAAAAAAAAAAAACAAGTGTCTAACCCAGATTTTCTCGTTTTTGTTTTTAAAGGTATGATAAACAAACTGTCACTGGATGACAGGGACGATGACATGAGGTTCGTGAGTGCTGTAGCCACTAGCCTCTTCGCAGACAGGACCACCAACTGGGGCAGGGTTGCCAGCCTGGTGGCCTTCGGGGCCGTCGTATGTCAGTACTTGAAGGAGAAGGGCAGGGAGAACTGTGTGGAGCTGGTTGCAGAGGAGATCTCCATGTATCTGCTGACTGATCAGAGGGATTGGTTAATCAAAAACAATGCCTGGGTAAGTTTTTGTTGAACGACTGAATGACAGGATGTAGTTGTTTTAGAAAAACCAACAAAGTACCTGATTGCATAACCTGGTCTCATGTAGCAAGAAAAGTCTGCGTGTACAATGAACAAGCGACTTTGCCCTTGTGCGTCACCGTCAGATTTCTAATCTAATCCTTTTCTTTCTCCAGGATGGCTTTGTAGAATTCTTTCGGGTAGCAGACCCAGAGTCTACAGTGAGGAACACACTCATGGCCTTTGCCGGATTTGCTGGTATCGGGGCAACGTTGGCCCTGTTGATCAGGTGAATAAGTTGGACTCAAGACCTTTTTTTCCTTTTTAAAACGTGAACAAGACATAAGTGGACAATATCTTTTGCGTTCTTCACGTCTTGTCTGGACTAAGGAGAGTACACCAGGGGTTCCTTTTTTTTTTTTTTTTTTTTTTTCCCCAGCCTCCCTCCTTCCAAGTTCTAAATGCTAAATGGAAAGACTTTGCTTTAAATAACAAACTCCTTACACGATTAAGTTCTATTTAAATTACAAAGAAATTTTATTTTTCTATTGTTAAATGTAAAATAAATGCTTTAGGGTAGTAATGGTTATGGGGGAACTATCTCTCATTTGTAGCTTAATGTTCGGCTGATTATGTTTACATGTTGATCTAACTATATATCATACCTTTCTGGATGGAGGAGGGGGGTGGAGGCTGCATTTTGTCCCCATTATCAAGCAGTAATGACACCCATTCACAATCCTTTAGTGGAGGCTTTGTATGGACACTAGAGGACTGGTGTGGATTTGCATCTGTGTAGCCCTACTTCCTCATTATGGAAATGTTGGATCTGCGCTGGGGGAAACAGGAACAAGAACATAACAGGACGTTTCGCTTATCAGCAGCCTGGAAAGTTTGAGTCTGGAAGAGGGGACTGAATGGAAATATGATGCAGATGGTCTTGGTCTCAGAGAGCTGTACTAACCGCTAACAATGATACTGGTATGAGACTGCAGACAATGATGATAGTTCAGATCCAGATGTAAGCTAAGATATCCTGAGTTTTAGTTAATAAAAGAATGCGCAGTTCATTTTTGATTGACATTTTTGATGCCTCATTCTGTTTGGGAGGGGGAGGGGGGGGGAGGGGGACACTGAAAAAGCTTAAAACACAGCCTACATTTACACCTATACTGCTTCTCTTGTGCTGCAATGAATCATCCCTCCCTCTCTATCTCTCTTTCTCACTCTTCCTCTAACTTACTTTCTTTCTACACTAATTTTACCTCCTGTACACATGTCAAAACCTCTTTGATGTTTATTCACACCATAACCCAAGATAGAGCAATGGCAGCCGTTTCCTAGAAGTTTGATGAGGCGGTGATAGCGCCTCCATCATAACTTGAGCACTCAGCTGTAGCCTAGCCGCAATTTTTTTTTCTCTTGCGAGTTGCAATGGTGGTGGTGTTATCTGCTGCAAAGAGCTGGTGCACATCTTCGCTACGTGCTGCAGCAGCGCCTCAACTTTAAGATTGTGAAACTGGGGTAAACAGTTCACAACATCCTCTATATTGCATAACAAATGTCTATTTCCTGGGTTGGAACTTTTTTGGCTGCCTTAGAAACTGGTGACAAAAATCATACATGGTGTGCTTTTGATTGGATATTAAACTGTTGCATAATCTATTTACAGTAATTCTGTTAGGTGTTAACTCTTTACAACCCACGTACATCTCTGATATGGTTGTTGTCCACTAAGACCACAACTCCACCCTGTTCTGGGAAACTGTTGCTTGTAGGGTTGCACCTTTTTAATCTATATGTGGCTATAGTGGTAACAAACAATTATCTTGTAATTAGTAACAATTGATCCTATACACTGGACAGTTTTGCATTATAAAACCATCTAAACCACACATATAACCCATGTTTGACACAAAAAACAGATTAAATAAACAACAAATTAGTTTAATGTCAAATTAAATGACACAAAAGGACAGTATGTTGCTGTCTATTCAACAACTGGTCAGAGTAAATGAGAGAAGTATGCAACACAGCAAACTGTTGCACAACTTCTAGCTTCATTAGAAGACATACTTGCATCAGACTAGATGTGTGGACATGCAGTCACTGGCTTCTTCATTAGGTTCATCTGTGCAATCTTAATTAAATCCAATGCAGCAGCTCTGCTCTATAATTCTACATTTATGATGTTCATACATTATCAATGAGGTGATAAATCTACTTTGTTTATTATTGAGGTCATACTAAGTGATGGTAGAGTACTAGGGTGCATTATATTGACTGGTGTTCCTAATATTTTGTCCACCCTATTAACATGCATGAGAGGGGCAAAATAGGATTACCAGTCAATATAATGCATTTCAGTACTCCACCACAGCTTAGTATGATCTCAATAATAAACATTAAGCAGATTTATCACCTCCATTGATAATGTATAAACTTTATAAAAGTAGCATTTAAAGCAGAGCTGTTGTATTGGATTGAATTAGAGTGCACAGGTGAACCTAATAAAGAGACCAGTGGCTGTATATGACTAACTTTTAATCAAAATTGCTGTAACATTCAATACAATACTAAATAACACAGGTTACCCCTTCCTCCCCCTCCCCCCTCTCTAAAGACAGACATCAGTGTGACTGTCCGTAAAGTCCAAAGCTCCAGCTACATTTGTAGTACATAAACATCTTTATTGTTGGAGGTTGAACCCAATGAAGTCTGCAAGCCCACAATGCATTGCTCTAACAATAAAATTGTTCAATATACAACAAATGTTACTGGAGATATGACTTTTTTAGCCTTTTTTATTTAGAAGTAGGTGCCAGAACCCTCTACTCTGCTTCTACTTGACTGGTTTTATATAAAATAATCTGCATGATGGAGGTTTAGGGTGTGTTGGTCACTGTAGCTGCAACAGACCCACAAGTACTGGCGCTCCAACTTTACTGCTGCCACTAAAGATGCTCTTATACTCAGAGAAGGAGAGTGTCGCTTGGACAGTTCATCACTTCTGTGTTGATTTTGTTCGGAAATTCGTTATTAGTCCTGGATGTTAGCATTGCAGCGCTGCTTTCCATTCAAGATGCTACTTTAGCATTAGCGCCAAACTCCAAAGCGCCAAATTTTTACAACTTTATCTTTTTTAGGAGCTCATCAACTGGACAGTGTCAGCAGATTAAGGCACACAGTGAGCTTTTTACAACTTGGAAGGAAGGGTGGTGCATCTGTTTATACAACTATAGTGGGACGGTCGCCAAACGCACCTGTAACCCAAACTAATTAAAGAGCAAGAGACTCCACCTAGTGACACTGCACGACCCTCGTCTTCTGCGTTTCTGCATCAATCGGTGAAATCAATCATTCACATTCTAGTTGGATGTAAAGTTTACGTAGACCAGTAGTCCCCAACCCTGCCCCTGGCGGTCCCCGTTGTCCTTCATGTTTTTAGGTATTTTCCCACGCTAGCACACCTGCTGGGCTCATATATCGAGTTTCTTATTAGAATCAGGTGTGTTTAGCGTGGGGAGATACCCCAAAAACATGCAGGGTAGTAGATCTGAGGGTTGGTGCCGGCTAGTCTACATGATTCAGAAATACTTCTACACCCATAATTTAGAAAATGCCATCTAAACCCCCTAAATGACTCAGTCCTGAAGCAGGAGGGAATCCTTTGGTCATGATGAGTAGCTAGCTGTGCCCTTGTTTGTTCAGATCCTCCCCGTTGTCTCGGGTTACAGGACAAACAGCACAACACACTCATCCCAGGTCTTAGGAGGAAATCGAGTAGAGTCTCTCCATGGTGATGATCCACAGCAGACCTCTTTTGTTTTTTTTTTTAATATTCCTCTCCTGCGTCTAGTGATGGTAGCCACCACCCTGGTTACTCACTGCACGGTTCATTGTGAAGAACAGGGCTGCTGTACAATGGGGAATTGAGGCTGAGGCAATTTCATAGAGCGGTTTGCACTATACTCAAGTGGATTGAGGGGAGGAGGGGGGGGGGGGGGGGGTAGGGTAGAAAACAGACGATGCAGCAGTGTCTTGGGGCTGATCTGTAAAGCACACCAAGTCTTTGAACAGCCTTGATGCTAGTTACCAGCTTACCAGGGCATTACATTAAACAATATGCATACAGTATCCTCTCTACCTAATAATAGTATTAAAGTAAATCATTAGTGCTACCTTGTCTATTAATGGCAGTTTGAGTCTATTATGGTTCAATGTGTCGAAATATGCAAATAACAGTAGAATGATGTGAAACTTGAGTGCAAACCTAACAGATGAAGATCAGGTTACCAAACATGGACCTTAAATGAGTGTGTGTGGCACAACACTGGAAGGATAATCATAACTAGGCTTTAGCTAGACTTCGTTTTTTTTTTTTTTTAAATTGAAGTATAACATGTAAAGTACCTCAAATTCGTCAATGTTTAAGCCTGCGAAATGCGTCAAAGCGAAACCGAAGTGCGGTTTGAGATATGTCAACACAGCTATTAACACAGCATATTTTTCAGGGCGTCTCATTGTGGTTGTTTCTATCATTCACAGTGAAGAGAAACTACTTGATTAAGTATGTCAGAAAACTGCAGAGCTCACTAGTATGTTTTTTTTTTTTTAATTTCCTTTTTTTACAATATGCTGCAAGTTTTCACCATTTTCTAGCTGGTAAGACTTAAATATGTGTTAAGTGTTGGACTCTACTCTGTGAGAGCTTCTGCAGGTACACATTCCTATCATGGGATAGTTTTTAAGGAGTGGTTGTGAAACTATTGTCCACACATACTTAACATTACAGAAGAAAGGGAGTATTAATTAGTTTCCACTGACTGCCCAACCCAGAAGAAACTAACAAGTATTATTCAGGACTATACTTTAGGTAACATACTGAGGGCCTCTCTTTATGATTTTATATGCAAAGTCTTTTCTCTGCAGACTTTTTTTTTAGGGTTGTAACCAATGAGGAAGTAATACCTTGACACCCATTTGAGAAATCCCAAACCAAACCTGCCCTGAAAGAGTTGAAAGACAGTTTTACAATAAGATAAACTCCCATTTCACCATTTCTCTGCACTCAACTGTTTCTCCACACAGGACCTTCCCATACAAACCGGTCTGCTGCAGTTTTTTATTTACCATTTAGTAACTTGAGCTTTGAGGAACGGCCTCCCCAGACAGTCAGAGCATTGGTTCATGAGCCTCTCCACTTCCCCGTAGCAACAGCCCGCCCCCTTCACTTTAAAAAAAGCAACAGTTTCTGGGAAGTCAGCTGACGCACAAGTTTATCTTTAACAGAACTACTTTGCCGCGGAGTTACTTGTTAGACGCTGCAAATACTGAGAATTGAAGCTCTTGAGATATTAAGATAGGCCCATTTTTACGCAGTTTTGACAGTGACTGTGTGTTTTTTGGAGGGATACTAGATATAAAGTTTAAAAGTTGAGCAAGAGCTTGCACATTTAGTTCTTTTTTTGCAGCACAAAACATCACAAGAGTGTTCAGAGCTGCTTCACTGGCAAAGAATTAGAGACTTGTATTCTTATTTTGAGCTTTAGATACTCTTTAATTATGTGAGCCTACTCTGCAGAACCTGTTTATAATAATGTGCACAGAGGTTGTTTGGCTCTTTCCTCCTATCAGTAGAGCCTCCAGAGAAAAAACCCACACGTATCTAAATGTGTCTCAAGGCCTTTCTGCAAATGAGGGTTTTTTTTATTTTTTTTTATTATCATCATGTTGCCTCAGTGTTTGATTCCAGGCAACTTATTGCTGCAATGTTTTCTGCACTACACTTCCCAAACATTGCTTGTTGCTTAGTGTCAGGGTTTTTTTTTTTGGTTTTTGTCTTCCCCTTTTTTTTCCTTTCAGCTTTAAAGTCTGAGCAAATGGTGCATTTAAGCTTTTCTGCTCATCAGAGATCTTTTATATGATTTTTAGAAATAAAACAACTACTTGTGGTTTGTTGGAAGCTTGGTCTCAGTTTCTAGTGTGAGTCATAACTGTGATGATTAGATGTGCATTAGAGGTGCATCTAAGTCGAGATGTAAACATATCAACTTTAATATCAAGTCAAGCTTCTTGAAAATCGATGTTCACAAGTCTGTAAATGTTATAGTGTGCACATCTGTCATCAAAAAGCACTAAAACAGATCAGCTGTTCATCTTTTTCATCTATGCTACTTAAAGAAACTACTTTATTATTAAAGAAGTTATGGAAAAGGGTAAAACATCAGATAGTGAAAGCTCTCATTGCAGTGTGCATTTTATAAACTAATGATTAATTAATGAATCACAGAGATTGATTGGCAATAATTTACAAAAGAAAGTGTCATTGCAAAGACATTTCTGCTTTGACCTTTTCATTAATTACTCACTAAATACCAGACTCTGTGTGTTGTTTAGTGATTGTTCACATAGATTCAGGAGCCTCAGCTTCAGAAGAGTAAAGTTTTAAAGACAGTCATAGATCATATATCTGAGAGCTTCCAATTCATCAACCCCAAGGTCTGAACTCTGGACATTAAGCTCTCCGTGGTTTGTAGACACTTATCACAGATCAAATGTAATCCATTGGGTGACAGGTCGTGTTCCTCTCTGAGCGGAGTCATCCCGTCTTTTGACACTCTGATGTCTGACTGATGACCGCAGAGCAGTATTAATAGACAGCTGTGTGTTGGAAGTGGCGGTGACGTACTTAAGCTGCCCCACTATCATCTCTTACAGCATCCTGCAGCTCCTGACTCTCATAAAGTGTTGGTGTCATTCAGCCTGTGTGTGTTTAAAATGTGGTCGTAAATGAGAAATACTGACCTATATAACATAAAAATATATAGTAGCTCATTTAAGGTGTCTATGTTTTTATGGTTACTGCTCCTCTACGCAACAGTTCATTTATTTTCCGACATAAACCAAAAGCTTTACTAAAACCTGAGACGATACGGACAAAACACGAGTGCTATCGATGATGTCATCTGCAGATTGGACCCTTTCATTGTCCAGCATGCTGAGAAATTCAATTTACAGGAAAAAACTAATTACTGTCAAACATTCCTGAGAAAATTGTGCATGTTTGGGATTCAGCCCCCACCTAGAAATGTTCTTTGACTCTTCTTTGCAGACCTCTGTGCAAGGATTATTTTATCATTATTTATAAAAAGGATGTCTGATATCTGTGCAAAAGTTGAACTCTGAAACATAAAGGAAACATTTATTCATAGATTCTTGTGATTATCTGTGAGATTAAAGGTGGCAAATGGTGTTTTTTTATATATATATATATATATATATATATATATATAAAAATAATTGAAACGACTTGAAATACATCTTTAATTCACTTTATCTAAACAACTTTACCTGTTCTTCTTCCTCTGTTGTGATGCCACAGTTTTAATCAATATGCATGAATATGTTTGTGTATCTACTCCTACTCTACGTCAAATCACTCTGACATCTACGTGCAACTTCTTTGCTCAAGCAGAAGTTGCTGTAACCGTCTGCTGCTCCTTCTCAGTACACTGTGTACTTTACAGCAGGTCATTGACCCCACATTAGGTCATTGGAGGCTTTCCATGTTTTGTTTTATTCACACAGGAAAGAGCAGTTTAGTAACAAGGAAAGCATTCTGTGTTGAAAGGAGGGCGTGATGTTCCCAGAAAAAATTCCTAACTTGGTCTATATAGAAGAAGGAAGTAGCACAGGACATTCAGTCCAAGAATAAATACTGAGCCACAGTTGATGTATACAGACACTCCTGAATTGGCACAGGCTCAGTTATTTTTTCCACCCGATCAAGATTCAACATGCCGATCTTTTCCTTCTTCATTCCTCCTGTTTGTTCTTCTTCTTTACTGTCTATTCCAGTTTGTTGGATGAGAATCAAAATGCTGAAGCAAAACATAAACTAACCGCAGAGAAGACACTCCTTTACTCTTTTACATAGAGTCAAAGGGAGCCCAATACAAACCGTATGAATGGCTGTGTATTCATCCATTGTACATTTGTGCTTGTTTTAATTCTTTGGATCTACTTTGCAGCTGGAATCGAGCAGAAGGTTTTTAGGGTTTGATCCAGTTCAGAAACAATTGAAAAGGTGTCTGTGATGGAATCGGAAGAGTCAAAGTCAGAAGCTTCTTCTGCAGCTTTGTGCGGAGGAATCTAAAGGTTCAACATATTTTTGTGTGTATGTTCAATTTTGTGCTCGCTCTAATTTCCTTTTTTTTGGATAATAAAATTGATCAAGCCAAGATTATTAAATGTGAGGGGAAAGCAATAGAAAAAACATGTAAATGGACTCTTCAATTAAGTTTTTGTCTAGTCTATGACTGTTTCTGTAGTAGCATGATTTCTTAAATGTGTTGTATTACAGTGTAATCTGGGTTTATAGTAATATGGATTAGGGAATAAGACAGCCCTGTTTACTGCAGCTAAACTTTGGCTGAAGAAACTTGATTCCTTGGCTGTTTTTCTTTTTCTTTTTTTTTTGCTTTCCAACAGGATTTTGGCACGTTAGCACTTTGCACATGTGCATGACGAAGACCTCAAACAGAGAATGTATCAGTGTACCAGCAGTTTGGCGAGGATGAGGGTAACATCATCGCTCACAGCTGTGATGATGGCCAAAGTCAGAATCATACTGAAACCAAAACTTTAAGTCTTAAGTCAGTTGAATGGCAGACTTTTGCACCACAGAAAAAGCCTTACTGTCAAATCTAACAATGCAGCACACTGTCTAAATGCTCCAGCAGCAAAATTTAAAAAAAAGATGTTTCAGGAACAAGAAGCTTCTATAGGTTCGACCTTTTTCTCTGTGAGGTTTGCATGTTCTCCATCGTGCATGCGTGGGTTCTCTCTGGCATCCTCCCACACGCCCAAAAAAACATGTAGGTTAACTGGCGACACTGAATTGTGCCGTCTCATCACTTGCCAGGTGCATATAGCATAACCGCCTGCTTTACAGTAACCAGGGTTTTTTTTTTGCACTATACTGATTTCCTTCCTTTAACCTGCTCTCTGCCAATGACGAGCATCTCTTCTCATTTTTCTCATTTGATATTTAAAAAGGATCTGAAAACGCAAATGCAGTGTGAGTGCCCGGCAACCAAAGTAATGATGCTAATATAACCACTGTGCTCTTTTTGTTGGTGACGCAGTTGCTAGAGAACTGTGAAACTGGGTGACAAACACATGAGAAGTAGGTCACCCACTTCCTTTTTTAGTCACTGAACCTATATGAACTGTGACGGAAGGCATATGGCCCCCGCAGCCCCTTCTGCATCGTGTTTGCAGAGGCACCGAAACTTCAGCGTTGGCGTCTCTTTTCCTACTTGGTGGTGTTTCAGGGTCAAGCATGGACAGGCCCAGGCTTGTTTGACCCAGATGCTCCTAGGTGTGATGTTGTTGTTATGTCTGGTTAAAGCAGCAGGTAAGGTGGAGGGTCAAATGGTCAGTGTCAGTTACAGCCTGTCTGCCCCCCCTAACTCCCAACCCCCCGCCCGTCTTCACCTTTTGTGTTAGAGACCAAATGTTTGCCGAGCATTGATGATGATGGTTTGTTGGCGTCTGCAGGCTGAAACATTCCTCACAACAATCTGTGTGCGAAAGCTATTGAACCCAGTTGAATGGACGACATTGTGTTTTCCTCTTATTTAAAAAAAACCCAACTAAACAAACAACAGTGCTGCTGACAGTCATCCGTTTATGCGGTCATTTGGAGAAGCTCAGCACGTGGCTGTGCCGTAATTCATATGACCGATTATCAGTTAGCCACGGCAGTCGTGGAGTCATGCATCTTTTAGTCACAAGTTTTGTTGGCACTGCAGCGGCTGAATGGATGAGTGTGTTGAAATCCTTGTTTTAGCTGGAGGAAGACTGGAGGAGAAGTTCAATAGATGACCTCATCTAATTACATACCCCCCCTCTTCTTCTTCTTCTCTGATCTGAAGCTTGGATCAGCGCTTGGTCAGCAATAAAAAGTGAACACAGACGCTCAGGAAATGAATGATGACTGTGAATCTTCCAGTGTTTCAAGTTGAAAGTGGCAACCCAAGCAAAACCACACATTTTTAGGCGATCATGCACATATCAGAGCAGTGTGAGGAGTGAATGTGATGACTTGGCATCAACAAGACTGATCAGAGAGTTGGAGTCTTTTTCTGCAGGAGCTTTACAAGCCAGGAAAACCAGGAACGTTACCCATGTTTCTACCATTATCAGAGAATCAAGGGTCCAACTTTAGTTTCTGTCCCCTAAAAAGTAGTTGTCTTGCTGTTACTACTTTCTGATAGTGTTGACAAGTGCTTCTTTCTTCTATCCTTCCTCTCTCTCCTCTCAACCCCAACCGGTCGAGGAAGATGTTCTCCCACTCTGAGTCTGGTTCTGAGGGTTCTTCCTGTTAAAAGGGAGTTTTTTTCTTGCTACTGTTGCTCATGTGGGAATGTTGGGTCTCTTTAAAGTTAAAACCTGAAGAGTTCGGTTTAGAACCTGCTCTATGTGTAAAGTGCCTTGAGATAACTTTGTTGTGATTTGGCGCTATACAAATAAAGATTGATTGATTGAGATTGATTGATTGATTGAAGTGTTGGTGGTGGACTTTGCTATACTGAGTGTCACTGATTGGGCTAGACACAAGCCTTAAGGCTGCTGCAACCTGTGGATAGCCTTCACAGAGTAAATGTGCATTGGTTTTCAGTCTCATCTTGATTAAAAGGCAGCGTGAATACGTGTTGTCTACCCCTACACAGCTTACTCATCGTTTTTACAGGAAAGGTGGAAACACAAGCAGGAATGTGCCTGTAGACATAGAGGCTATACTACACTGGGCTTCTTAGTTCCTGGGCACCATTTGTTCTGATGAGTTGATGTCTAAAGATTTTCATTTCCCTCTTCCTGGTCTAGTTTTCTATTCATAGCCAGTTACGGTCAATGGACTTAATGTGAGCATGAATGAAGTGACAGAAAGTTGGCTTATAGCAAGAGCGTAAAATCTGAAATTACACAATCCATTATTTGACAAAAAAATGTGAGTCTTTTTCCGCAATTTCTTTTCCTTTCTTTACCATTTCACAAATTGACATAATATTTTTGTACATTTCATAAGAGTGTGTGTGTGTGTGTGTGTGTGTGTGTGTGTGTGTGTGTGTGTGTGTGTGTGTGTAGGAATTCAGGGGGTTTCCTAGCACCGTAGACACTAAAACCCGAAACTAAAATAAGATGAAAGAAACAATAGTGAAACAGTAAAATCGAAAACACCTTCTTAATTAAAGTATATTATATAAACTCATCCATATAAAGGTTTTCACAGGACTAGAAAAATGTTCTTTAACTCTTAAATATGGGCTGGTGTTACTCACAGAGGTGAATGATAGGAGGGACATGACACTGGGTTAGATGCAACAACATATATTTACTTATAAAAAAAGATAAAAAGGATGAAAATAAGGGAAACATGATCGTTGTAAGACTTGATATAACAAAGTTTATTAGTTGGAATTTGTCTTGGAGTCTAGTGTGTTCCCCAAAAGTGGTCGAAATGTACTAAACAGAACATTAAGTCACATTTCATTTAACCTTTGTGTCGTCCTCCCGGGTCAAATTGACCCGTCTGTTTTGAATGTTCCTTCCTTCCTTCCTTCCTTCCTTCCTTCCCTTTTTCTTCTGTCCTTCCTCTTTTCCTCCCTCCCTCCCTCCCTCCTTCTTTCTTTCCCTCCTTCCTTCCTACCTTCCTTTTTTCTTGTCCTTCCTCTTTAACTTTCTCCCTCCCTCCTTCCTTTTTTCCTCCCTCCGTCCTACCTTCCTTCTTTCCTGTCCTCCCTCCCCCTTCCTTCTTTCCGTCTGTCCTTCCTTCCTCCCTCCCTACTTCCTTCCTTCCTCCCTTCTTTCCTTCCTTCCTCCCTACCTCTTTTCCTTTCTCCCTCCCTTCCTCCTTCCTTCTTTCCTTCCTCTCTTGTGTCAAGGAACTGAGATAAACTGTGTCCAGAGGAAGGAGACACTTATAAAAATCCAAAATCTTCACACCGGAGTCATCAATGAACTGAACTGCACGAGAGCACAAAGACAACCATACATACGTTTAGTACATACTGTTAACCCTCCTGTCGTCCTCTAGTCAAGGAAGGAAGTTAAGAAGAAGAAGAAGGAGGAGGAAGGAAAGGAGGGAGGAAGAAGGAAGGAAAATAGGGAGGAGGAAGGAAGGGAGAAAGACGGAAGGAGGGTGGGAAGGACAGAAGAACAGAAGGGAGGGAGGAAGGGAGGAAAGAAGAACAGAAGGGAGGAAGGGAAGAAAGAAGGCACAGTCAAAACAGATGGGGTCAATTTGACCCGGGAGGACGACACAAGGGTTAAATACAATGTGCATACTCTGTGCATACAATTGGGATACATCACTTCATATATCATTGCAGCTTCCATCATTGTACTGTGATGCATCTTCAGCTGTGCAAAGGATTGTGGGTCAGAATAGCCAGAAAAGTATGCAGACGACTCACATCCTGCAAAATGCAACCAGATGTAGGACTTCCTGGTACTTTTGGCATACTGCATTAGACGTAGTCGGCATACTGAAGAAGTATGTTAGCATAAGTATTGAAATGCACCCATAGACATAGAACAGACACAGACACACTAGCAAAACAATAACAAGACACATTATGACACACAACAGATGTTTTCAAACACAATCCAGAAAGTCATCAGTGTTACTGCATAGCTGCTTTGGTTTCTACACTGAAAGGGGGAAAACCCAACTAATCACAAAATCCACCTCAACTGCCTACTCATGGATGTTATGTTCAGATTATATATATATTTATGCAACTTAGTCGAGTTTCAAACCAGAATCATTTCTATGTCCTTGCTGGTCGTTAAAATGTTTGTTTAATTGCACTCATTCATCACAGTTAAAGTGGGACCAACGGTGTTAAAGAGATTAAGTTGATCTTGTTAAATGAACCTATAATCACACTCACATGAAGATGGTGAAAAGATTATCACATCAGGCAACGCTTGTTTTTTTACCGTGCACTCTGTGACCTCTCGTCATTAAGGTTAGAAGATGTATTTGTTTCCAGTCCTATATCTTATTCTATTAAACCACATCACACACAGCGAACATGGAAAAATACACCTACGGGCTTCACACCTTTTTTATCACAGTGTTTTTTTTTCTTTATCCAAAGCCAGAGTTGAACAGTTTGTTTCCTGTGGATACTTGTTTACCTGCTGCTCTCCATCTTTTCACTTTGCTCGTGTTATGAGTAAGTTTGTGGCCGGATTTTCTTTAGAATACAGATCTAAAAAAAAGAAAAAAAAATCAGATAACAATGCAAACAAACTTTTTTTAAAAAAAAAGCTTTACCTCTGCTGATCCCGCTGACTGAGAATCAACATCCTGTTGTGCAGCTCTATGCAGATTCTGCTCACTTATTGAGCTAATTTAATGGTTTCTTAGCCCATCTGGTTGAATCCCTCCGGCCCACCGATTATAAACCATTGAGCAGCAGCAGTTTCTACCTGCTCTGTGGAACCCTAACCCCTAACCCTGCTCTGTGGAACCCTAACCCCTAACCCTGCTCTGTGGAACCCTAACCCCTAACCCTGCTCTGTGGAATGACAGAGGAGCAAAGATCTGGCACATCAGATACTTTTTCTGAGATGCTGATGAACCAAATAAAGAATGAAATATGTTGAATGGGTTCATTTGCAGAATTAGATATATGCTTGATAATATGATCGTTGTAAGACTTAGTTGGAATTTGTCTTGGAGTCGTGTGTTCTCCAAAAGTGGTCGAAATGTACTAAACAGAACATTAAGTCAGACTTGCACGACTTAAGTTTCATTTAACCTTTGTCTCGTCCTCCCGCGTCAAATTTACCCAGTCTGTTTGACTGTTCCTTCCTTCCTTCCTTCCTACCTTCCTTTTTTCTTCTGTCCTTTCTTTCTTTCTTTCTTTCCTTCTTTCTTTCCTTTGTCCTTCCTCCTTTCCTTCCTCCTTTCCTCCCTTCCTCCCTTCCTCCCTCCTTTCCTTCCTTCCTCCCTCCCTTCCTTGACTCGAGGACAACAGGAGGGTTAAAGGACTAATGTAACTTGTGTAGCTTGTTTATTGGATGGTATTTATTATTTTATAGCAGCATGTTTCAGCAGCAGTGCTAGTTTCATTTAGTAGATGCTCTTATCCAAAGTTATGTACACGTGAGAGTTAATACAACACAAACAAGGATCAGGAAAGACTATGAGTAAGATGTAAGGGCCAACAGGTTTATAGAGGGAAAGTACAGCGGATGATTTTTAGCTTTTTATTACATACATATTTAATATAGAGTCTTTAGCTCGTCATTATTTAATGAGAAGAATTTCCAGGTTGTGATTTTCCCGAAATCTTCATGTCCTCCCGGGTCAAATTGACCCTGACTGTTCTTTCTTTCCTCCCTCCCTCCTTCTCTCTTTCTTTCCTTCCTCTCTCTTTCCTCCCTTCCTTATTTCCTTCCTCCATCCCCCTTTCTTCCTTCCTTCCTTCCTTCCTTTCCTTCTTCCCTCCTTCCTTCCTTCTGTCCTTCCTTCCTCCCTCCCTCCTTCTTTCCTTCCCTCATTCCTTCCTTTCCTTCCGCCCTTCCTTCTTTCCTCCCGTCTACCTTCCTCCCTTCGTTCTTTCTTCTGTCCTGCTTTCTTCTGTCCTTTTTTCCTTCCTTCCTTCCTTCCTTCCTCTTTACTTTTCTCTCTCCCTCCCTCCCTCCTTCTTTCCTTTCCTCCCTCTTTTCCTTCCTTCTTCCTCCCTTCCTTCCTAGACTCGAGGACAACAGGAGGGTTAAGTGTTATTTTATTACTTTTATCTTACATTAAGACCCTTGTCCTCATAAAAGTGTAGTTTTATTACACCTGCAAACTAAAGTTCAAGTTACAATGAGAACATGACTTCTTCTTCTACTCTTTAAAAACCTTCCACACACAGTCCTGGGATTAGATGCCTTGCTCAGAAGCACAGCACTAGAGGATCAAGCACTCCCAGCTCCAACTCATCGGATTGTAACAAGCTGAGCACACACACAGAGTTTCAGCCCTGTAATGAATCCTGGTATCAGAGTCTTAAAGTGTTGTCCTGGCTCTGATTTACATCTGATAAATGTTTTACTAAGCACATTAAATTACTGTTTTCAGTATGTGGTTTCCCTGTTGCATGCCACAGAGCTTCAAATACAAATCCATAAAAAATGATAATTAGAGACTTTTGTTTCCATTACCTTTTTTTGCTATTGTTTTGTCTCTGGAGGCCTTTATGTGAATTTAGGTCATGGCTTGAAGTCTTTCACCCCCCCCCCCCCTCCACCCTCCTTTCCCGTAGATGACGACAGGGGGGATTACAGCACAGACAAAATAAGCGCTCAGCTGATAACCAAAGACACAAAGAGGCCTGCCAGCTCCAGCCTGTCACCTTCGTATTACTACAAACAAAAACCCAAAAAAAGCTGTTGGGTAGAGCATTGATCCCCATGTTGTTTGGCACTTGATGGACACAAAGGAAAGGTTGCTCGATGTGCTATAGAAAATGCTATTTTAAAAGCTAATCCACTCAAATTCTGCCATGAATTCTGCTCGGCTGTATTTGATTGAAATGTGTGACATTTTGTGTCCGCTGAGGGTTTTAATCCAGTGTTTCTGTATCCCCCAAATCCTTCCGTATTACAGATAAAATTCCTTAAAACCAAAGAGATTTAGCACCTTGTTATTCAACTAATCTCATGCACAGATCAAACTGACAATTAATCGTATTTCTCTGCACCACAGAGCCACACTGTTGTTTAAAGATTACCATGAAGACACACACAGTCCCACCACACAGCTTCCTGCTGCTGTGAATACTCACTACAGGACCAAAAAGGTATTCATCCGCAGCTGAAAATAGTCCCATATAAATGCATTATTTTCTACTGTTTTTGTGTTTTTATGAGATTTGTTGACAACAAGGAAATAAAGGAAACAAATCAGCGTTATTCTGAAAACCCTGACACGATCACGTTTCATCACGTCTAAAATCTACAGAAGTAAAATAGTCTATATTCAAATGATCACCAGTGTTGAGGAGAAAGAAGTTACATGTAACAGCATTACATATTTTAATTACAAAATAAATCTAAGTGTAATCTGTTACTGAGAATTAAAAAAAATAGATTCCAGTTACTGATGAAAATGAAAGTCACACCTTTAAGATTTTACTCAGGAGGATTTTTTCCTAATTTTTTTATATTTAACATGTTACTGAATACATATATTGCTGTTTTTAATTCCATGCAATCAATATTGTTTTTATATTTAGTAAAAAAAACATGATGTGGGCTTATTTGGAGCACATATGGGCTTAAATTGATCAGCATTACATATTTTAATTCCAAAATAAATCTAAGTCTAATCTGTTACTGAGAATTAAAAAAAATAGATTCCAGTTACTGATGAAAATGTTGATGATTACAGAGGAGATTATATCTGAAGTCACACCTTTAAAATTTTACTCAGGAGGGTTTTTTCCTCATTTCTTAATATTTAATAATAATAATAATGATAATAATGCATGTTATTTAAAGGCACATATAACACAATAACAGTACATCAAACAATATAAATCATTTAACATGTTACTGAATACATATATTGCTGTTTTTCATAATTTGAAATCCATATTTTCTAATATTGAATAATTAAATCATGACATGGGCTTATTTGGAGCACACATGGGCTTAAATTGTCTCACAGTACCAATTAACCTTATAGCAAACTTTTTACTTTTTTTCCATCAAATATCTTTATTTTATATCCCAAAATCTACATGAACTAATGAATACATCAATACATACATTCAAGATATATTTATTGAAAATAAACATTATAGACTTATATATTATATATTTTAGAGGCATATTCCCTTTTTCAATATTTTAACAATACACAAAAATAATAAAGAAAAAAACCCTTTATGGTTCATATGTCATTCAAAATCAATTGGTTTATATGGTTAAAAAAAAGAAAAGAAGAAAAAAGCATTGACATACATTAATAATTACTTACAATAAAGAAAAATACAATGAAGTCCAGAAATAAATAAGCTAAAATAAACAGACATCATTAGGATGAATACATTTTCAAATGAGAGATAAATGTTGCTTTATAAGAAATTATCTCCCTTATAAATCATGTCAGTATCCATGACAACACAGCTGCACTTAGATGTTGGTGCTTAATGGGAACATTTACCCTAACAGCTGATCTTAGATCTTAGGAAGGAAGAAAGGAAGGAAGGAAGGAAGGAAGGAACATTTATTCAAACAGCTGATCTTAGGAAGGAAGGAAGGAAAGAAGATAGGAAGAAAGGAAGCAAGGCCGGACAGAACAAACTAAGAAAAGGAAGGAAGGAAGGAAGGAAGGAAGGAAGGAAGGAAGGAAGGACAGAAGGAGGGAACATTTACCCTAACATTGGTTAGAAAATTAAAACAGTAATCAATTGAAATAGTTGCTTATTACATTCTGCTGAGAAAGGCTACAAACATATAATTATAATAGCTCATAAAGTAAACACTGAAGCTCTCTGACTGATTTACTATACTAACAACAACATAAATCATTCATTGGTTGTTTCCAGGAAGTTTCAGCTCTTAATGATTCATAATTCTGTCAATATCCGCATACATTCGGAGCGGTGTAATTATTAATGGGAAAGATTAATGGATTTGAGAGCATTAACCCTCCTGTCGTCCTCCCGGGTCAAATTGACCCCATCTCTTTTGACTATCCCTTCCTTCCTTCCTTGCTTGCTTCTTTCCTTCCCCCTTTCCTTCCTTCCTTCCTTCCTCCCTCCCTTCCTCCTTTCCTCCCTCCCTACTCCTTTCCTTCCTTCCTTCCTTCCTCTCTCCTTACTCCTTCCCTTCCGTCCTCCTTTCCTCCCTCCTTACTCCTTCCTTCCTTCCTTCCTTGACCTGAGGACAACAGGAGGGTTAAGAGATACTCACCATAATTCCAGTTTTATCATGAATTATTCATTTTCACGTGTGTTAATCATACAAATAAGCCTAAGGTGCATTTATATTAACATCATGACATATTTGGCACTGAATGACTGTTGCACTGTTGCGCCCTTCCCCAAGGCCAAACACGTTGTATTAAGAGGAAACGGTTAACGCTTAAATCTGATATGGGAATTTTTTTTCTGTTGGGTTGTGTTGGTTTTTTTTTTTTTTTTTCCTCAATGAAGCCGAGGCTGTAAATCAGATCAATAAAAGAAACAAGGGATCAAAATATACTGTGTAGGCGGTGGGCTTATGTAATTATGATGGATCAGAATCAATTATTAACTAATTACAAGTGCTTGTTTTTCTTGGCTCTCTCCAAAGATAAAGATTTTTTTTTTTTAATGAAATCAGCTGTTGATCTGCAGAGCACACCTTAACACTCAGGTCTGAAGTCCTATTGCTGTTTATATATTTAATACAGGAGATATAAAGATTTTACAGTGAACAAAACACAAAGCACCTGACCAAGTAATTTAACTCATGCACTGAATGAACAATAATGATAAAAAAAAAGAAAAAAAAGAAAGAATAAAAAGCAACTGCAACAACAACCCTGAGCTGCCAGGTGCTCTCCGGTGTACAGCTGCATGAAATGTGCATAATGCATGCAGCGTGTTTGCCACGAGCCATATGCCACCTGACCTGAGTCTGTTTGTTCAGGACCTGTTTGCATTTTTGTATTTGCTATAGCTTCAACAGCAAAGCCTAGATCCATTTACTTTGAGTTTAGTCGGTATGTACGGAAGCGTATTGCATTCACTTGAATAAAATTTAAAAAATCATTTTTTTTGAGTAATTTATTTTTTGGTCTGTTTTTCAAGGTCATTATTTCTGTTTTTCTGAGTAATTTATTCTCTCCTGTTTTTCTGGCTATTTTTTCCCCTGTTTTTTGGAGTAATTTTTCCTGTTTTTAGTGGTAATTTTTTTCTCTG
The DNA here is from genome assembly GCF_027409825.1 of Scomber japonicus. Taxonomy (NCBI): domain Eukaryota; kingdom Metazoa; phylum Chordata; class Actinopteri; order Scombriformes; family Scombridae; genus Scomber; species Scomber japonicus. The sequence continues at coordinate 30,319,355 of NC_070587.1, read as the reverse complement.
AATTATCAAGATACTTCGAAATCTCCATCCAACCTGCAAGTGACTCCCATCTATGGTGACTCCTGCTCCGCACATATGCCCCCGTCTTCAACTTTCTACCGTACCATCTATATGACTTAAAGACAGGACAATCTCCCAGTGTCTTAAACCCAGATCAAAGTAAAACTTGATTAAACTAAACAAGCAGGTCATGTTTGCTTCCATTACATCGAGCTCTCAATAAAGAGTGAATGTGTCCAATGTTTTGAATGCCCTCTAGAAAAAAAAATTAGCTGGTGCTGGTTTGGAGCCAGAGCCTGACTAAGCACCGGTTCTTTGCTTTTCCACCGCCAAAGCTCCAGCCCCAAGCCTCAGGACAGGAGCCAGAGCAAGCACCAACTCTTTGCTGGTCTAAAGCTAAAGCAAGAACCGATTACGTCAGCGGACTGGGGGCGGGGCTAATGTTTATTAGCCGGCTAGCGAGGCTAACGTGTATTAGCCGGTTAGCAGGGCTAATGTTTATTAGCTGGCTAGCGGGGCTAACGTTTATTAGCAGACTAGTGGGGTTAACGTTCATTAGCTGACTAACGTGGCATTTACAGAGGGTTAAAGATTTGTTGATTAAAAGTAGGCTACTATTTTTTATTTTCTTTTGCCAGAGCTGTCATCGTCTTCTTCTTCTTCTTCTTCTTCGTTTCCAGCAGGCTAGATGCCTTGCGCCATGTTGCTGCCTCTCAGACAGAAAAGAAAAAAATTAATCAGAAAAAATTACCCCCAAAAACCAAGCATAAAAATAAATTACTCTGGAAAACAGAAAAAAAAATTACATCGAAAAACAGACCAAAAAATAAATTAGTCAAAAAAAAACAGATTTTCTTTTTTTATTCAAGTGAATGCAATACACTTCCTTAGGGTATGACAGATTTCTGTGTATGTATATATACATACATATATATATATATATATATATATATAAACACGTGTTTCCGAGGCTACTGACCAGAAGAATGTTATTTACCAGCATGTTCTGTCCAGGAAGTTGACTTGATTTAGCATAATGCACTTAATTAATGTTCCCAGGAACTAGGAAGTCAACAAAATAAAACTGAGTCATCTGATTGAAGAGCAGACACTCATATTCCTGTTCTCCTGTACGGGAAATGTTAATGAGAGGAATGTGTCCCTGCATCACACCACCATTACATAGATGTCCTGTTTTACAGTTTAACAGGGGGAAAAATAGCTCAAAATCAAGCGTTAAACCACATAAATGGCATTAGTTTGTAACTCATGTAAAGATGAATACAGCACAGACATTGTTAAAACTGTTTTAATCCTCAAATCTACCTCGATCTATATCCAACCCGATCGCTAAACATCAATTTTGTGCTATGAGAAAATTATGTTTACAAAAAGGCAAACCGTAATTGCAGCTCTGTGATGAGACAGCAACTCTGGCCTCCTTCAATTAAAAATGAACTCCACACACTCACTTTCTACCTTGCTATATATAGAAGACGCATTACTTCCTGCATCTGCCCTTAAAGTTGGCGGTTGGAAGTAAATCATGAGGTGCAAAATCAATTAATCACCAACTATTTTGATCATTTTGAGTCATTTTTAAAGAACACAAATAGCATAATTCTGTAGCTTTAGCTTCTCAAATGTGAATATTTTCTGTTTTTGTTAGTCTACTATGATTACAAACTGTCTTTTGGCCGTGAACTGTTGATTGGAACAAAATAAGACATTTGAGGATCTACCTTTAGGGTTTTGGTCATTTTACAGGCCAAATGACTTATCGATTAATTGACAAAATACTTAATAGATTGTTCAATAATGAAAATAGTAGTTTGTTGTAGCTCTACTAGGGATGCTAAGCTGGTATAACAGGCAAGCACACTATATATAGAGAGAAGTTAAGAAGTTGTTTTTTATTCTTTTGGAAAACAGAAAACAGTACCTGTGGCTCCATGCAAAACGCTCTATTTGTATCATTTATACCCCTTTTCCACCGAGCTGGTGTGGAGCTGGTTGGGAGCCAGAGCCTGACTAAGCACCAGTTCTATGCTTTTCCACCATCAAAGCTCCAGCCCCAAGCCTCAGAACGGGAGCCAGAGCAAGAACCGATTACGTCAGCGGACTGGGGGTGGGGCTAATGTTTATTAGCCGGCTAGCGGGGCTAACTGTAGCTGGATGCTACTCCGTTTATTAGCCGGCTAGCAGGGCTAACTGCAGCTGGATGCTACTCCGTTTATTAGCAGACTAGCGAGGCTGACGTTTATCAGCCGGATAGCGGGGCTAACATTTATTAGCAGACTACCGGGGTTAACGTTCATTAGCTGCCTAACGTGGCATTTACAGAGGGTTAAAGATTTGTTGATTAAAAATACTATTTTTATGAAAAAAATTTGCCATAGCTGTCTTCTTCGTTTCCGGCAGGCTAGATTTCTTGCGCCATGTTGCTGCCTCTCACTGGTGAATCATGGAAGTGCTTAGCAACAGGTTCGTAAGAGGTGCATGGATTAGCACCAACTGGCTCTAGCATTAGCTCCGAACCAGCACTGGCTCCAGCTCGGTGGAAAAGGGGTAAGAGAAGCACTGTTAAAAATAAAAATTAAATGCTGCTCTTGTTCCTTTATGGCACAAAGTAAACAGTAAAACAGCAGCTGAGATACCATAAATAGTCCTACCATAAATATCAGACCATAAATACAAATTCCATGTTGGTAATTTTCCTACTGGAAGCAAAGCAGAAGAGTTTTTTTTTTAAGTCTGACTCTTTATTGGTGGGTCTTACATCGGAAGTAACCTCCCACATAACACCAACAGAGAATATTGTTTACTGGTCAAAGTGCATGTTGGGCTGTAAACAATGCAATCCTACTACTACCTCTCCTATACGCTCCTAATGGCTTCACGTGAGGCTTTCACTTCATCATATATACGCCCCCTACCACACACACACACACACACACACACACACACAGAGATAGATAGATGATTAACACCTTCAGGCTCAAGGACGGGAAGGAAGAGGAAGAGGATATAACTCCATTAAACTCAGCTATTTAAAAAGTTTATGAAGCAAAAACAAATGTTTGAACCTTGACCAACCAACTGAGCTGTTTGCAAACTAAACACCCATCTATGGTAGCCTGGATGCTATTTTTAGTATTTCTATTTCAGAATACACAAAGCTTGTTTATTGCATTTCACATTTGTTGGATTTATGCAGTGTTTAATAGAAAAATGGATGCACAAAACTTTTGCATTTTTTATATATTTATAATAAATCTCAGGCAATCTCGTTATAATGCATGTTTGTCCTGTGACCTTGGTCGTTGCTGACTGAAAGCAGATTCCTCAGATAAGTCTGATAGGTTATCTGCCCTTTACGAGGACAAACTGCTGTTCTGAGTGTATTTGATCTTGACTTGATCAAATACACGTTTTGTGTTTCTCTGAATTAACGGCACAAGTCCCCACCACCCCCCACCCCCCTCTCTCTCTGCAAAAAATTAATGATAACTGTCTACGCCTTTCCTGCCTGCTGTCATTCTGATGAGCGGCCAGGATAAGGATAATTACGATGAGTGTGCGCGATAACCTGAAACTTAATCAAATTCTTGTTTATTATGTCTTGAGTTAGTTTGTTGGTTTTTTGGAGCGTCATTTCCAAGGTTGGGGAAATACTGTACTTACCAAAAGCAGTTTCTATTATCTCTATTATATTCTATTATCTGGGGATTCTCTGTAATCACCAAAAAAAACAGAAGTCTGACCACACAGGACAAGAGATGAATGATAAGAAGACCAGTCACAATGTACACAAGACGGATTATCTAAACTACTTTATTCGTAACAATCCTTTATCGCAAAGAGAAACTATGGCTGTGTTCAAAACCGCATACTACATAGTACATACTTCCATCCTACACACTAAACGACCAGATAGTAAGCAGTGTAGTAAACTACACAATAACCCATAATACATTTGGTTCCTACCCGAGCTGAAATCAGCAGGCTGAAGCTGATTTCATTTTATCGACCATTCTAACCTTTTTAGGAAGAAAGTAAAGTAGCCCTTTAGATCCACAATGTGACGCTAATTTGTCCAAATAACACCTGTTTAAAATGTTGTTCCTGCGAATTCGGAGCCACTCAAGTTAGCCATAGCGAGTAACGCACTTCCGGTCATTTTCACAAAATAAAACACTGGTTGCCTTTTATTATTAAGAAAACCATAACGATAGAATTGGTGCTTTTATTTTGAAAACAGGAATCAAACATACCTTCTCTGTAGCTAACTTGAAACCACCAAGCTGGTGATCTGTGACGTTTGTATTTTGGGTTTTTTTCAGAAGTTGCGTTGCATCTTGGGTAATTTGAGTGTGAGTAGTCAGCTCTTGATGCACACTCTGCATTTCTGGAGAATCTAGTAAACCATCCAGGAACTTCTCACATACTCTAAATCACATACTACTCAGTTGAAACACACTACATACTTCAAATGACGTCACAGTTAGTACGAGTAGTAGGAAAGTATGAGGTTTCGAACAGACCCTATGTGCGTACAACTATGGCAAGTACACTGGGTCAAACTTTAAAGCAGAAAGGCCGTAAACTACAATCCCTTAGAAGAAACAGTCGGGATTTTCGGAAACAGATTTTCCCATGCACAATCGCTTCAAAAATTAATGCTATAAAACAATTGATAGGTTTTTTTATGAGCATCACAAACTGTCTGAAATTACTTTTTTATTATTGGAATCAGTTTGATTCATTTGGGCCAATAAAAAAGAGCCAAGTCAGTAAATTGTTTTCATGCTACACATGTGTGCAGGGAACCAACAGGAAGTCATCGATCATATGGAAGCTCAAGGAAACCTCTAAAGCCTTTTTGGACATATATGGGCCTCATGAGCGATCCTTATTGGAAAGAATGGGGTAACATCTCAGAATACAGCATCAAGTTGTCTTAATATGTGTATGTAAAAAGCTTAAACTTATTTCTAGCCTAATAGTTTATGTTCATCTTGTTGGACTTCTTGTTAGCAATGTTACAGGATTCCTAGAGTTTCTGGTCCTTTGTAACGTAAAGCAGAGGGTACACATCCTGTTGTGTACTTTTCCACTCATCCACTAGGTTTATCGAGCGTGTGATCATATTAATGTATGGCTGTAAATACTGACACATGGTCAGAAAGTGCCTGTTTCGTTTACTGTGTGTCTGCCCAAGGATTTTTTTTCTTTCAAAACAATAACAACAACAACAACAACAAAACAAAACTAACAACAATGTAATGGAGTCATCATAATTTAACATCACCCATCCCACCCCAAATGTCTGTGGCGTACACAGAAAGAACGAGAGAAATAAATAAATAAATAAATAAATAAATACATTTAGTAAAAATATGGTGAGAAAAATAAGTTAAATTAAAGTAGCTATTATAATTCATCCATTATAATTTCATTCATTCACAGTTGTGACACGTGTACCATATCTAAAAAATAAAATAAAATAAAATAGATGAAATAAAACAAAATAAATAAAATAAAATAAAATAAATTAAATATATTAAAAATAAATAAAATAAATTAAAAATAAATAAAATAAATTAAAAATAAATAAAATAAATTAAAAAAAATAAATAAATAAATTAAATTAAAATAAGATAAAATAAAATAAACAAAACAGGATAAAAAGTACAAAAGTTTGTAGGTACAAGAGATAAAGTTACTAACAGGAAAAGGCTTGGATGAAGCTGTATCATTGTCTTATATAGCATTGCATGTGTTACATTCAACCTTCCAGTTTGCAGTTTTCCCACACTTATAGAGACACACGAAAGCCCCAAACACCCACTAGTGCCGGAAACTGCAGCACAGTTTTCACCTTTGACCACGAGCATCACAATTAGGAGATATTTTATTACGTTAAAAGGTTACAAATCCTCCCCAACATTTATCAAAGAGTGACAGCTTTTTCTTCAGATTAAACATGGAAGCTTTTGATCAACATACATTTTGACCAGAAGAGTTAGAGACTGAATGTAGTTAGTGTTGGATAGTCCCAGATGCTTAGAAAAAGTCCCTAATTCAAGGATAGTACCAAAGAAAAGAGAACTTGAGCGGGCATCACCCACTGCTCAAACACTGCGGTCGCTTCAACTTGTTTACAACTCAGGATCCGTTTTCCTTTTAAACCTTTTGGTAAAAAAAGGGACTTTTGTCAGATATTGGAAATTTTTTAATTGTCCATTTAGTAGCTTGTCCACTTTGTTTTTCTTATTTCACCTATCTCCGACAGTTACACAGACATCATCATCTCAAGTAAACTGAACAGTTGAAGGTCCGGTCAGTGATGGACCATCATACTTAAAGCGTTTTACTTACTCCTTCTCCTTCCTTCCTTCCTTCCTTCCTTCTCTCCTTCCTCCTTTCCGTTCTCCCTCCTTCCCTCCTTCCTTTCCTTTCCTCCCTCCCTCCTTCCTTCCTTCCTTCCTTTCTTCCTACCTCCTTTCCTTTCTCCTTCCTTCCTTACTCCTTCCTTCCTTCTTTCCTTTCTCCCTCCCTCCATACTCCTTTCCTTCCTTCCTTCATTCCTTCCTCCCTATTTTCCTTTCCCCCTCCTTCCTTACTCCTTCCTTCTTTCCTTCCTTCCTTGCTTCCTTCCTTGCTCCCTCCTTTCCTTTCTCCCTCCCTCCTTACTCCTTTCCTTTCTTCCTTCCTTCCTTCCTTTTTTCCTCCCTCCCTCCTTACTCCCTTTCTTCCTTCCTTCCTCCTTTCCTTTCTCCCTCCTTCCATACTCCTTCCTTCCTCCTTTAATTTCTCCCTCCCTCCTTACTCCTTTCCTTCCTTCCTTCCGTCCTTCCTTTCTCCCTCCCTTCTTACTCCTTTCCTTCCTTCCTCCCTCCCTCCTTGCTCAGTCCTTCCTTCCTTCCTTTCCTCCCTCCCTCCTTACTCCCTTCCTTACTTCCTTCCTTCCTCCTTTCCTTTCTCCCTCCCTCCTTACTCCTTTCCTTCCTTCCTTCCTTCCTTCCTTCCTTCCTTCCCTTCCTGACCCAGAAAAGAGTTCAAGGCAATGAGGTTGTTTACACTTTGAGCGTCACTGAGATCACCTCACATGGATCACAAGTCCACTTTGTTGTCTTGTGAGAGTCATAAGAGTCACACGGGTGTCGATGTAAATAGCTGTATAGCCTGGGAGACGCTCTCAGGCCCTTTTCTCATCTTCAACAACCTAATACAGTTGACCCCTTTACTTTTCTGTGTCGGAGATTTGAATCCAGCAAGTCAACAAACCTCTAATGCAACCAAAAACATCCAGGTTGGACAGTTATGACCTGTGGAAATAGATGACGACTGAAACTATATCGAGTTCTTTCTGGCACTGAAACGTGAGAGGCGTGAGACAGACAGTAAGGAGCTTTCCCGAGAGAACAGTCCTACGTGACGATGCGGTGTAACGTGCACTGATTAATAATAGAGATAGTCGGCCTCTCGGAGCAAGGACATCCGCTCAAGGTTGAGTAGAAGCAGCATAGCTCACTGCTGGTGCCTTTATTTCTGCAAAAGCTCTACATCTTTATTCACAAACTGAAAATATTTGCATTCTGTTTTCAAAGAATGAGCCATTTTTCTTGTTATTTCTTTATTTTAATTTACAGAAATACATCCAAACAATCAAATTAATTTAAATTTAAAATTGTATTTCACTTTCGTGTTGTCCCCTTCCTTCCTTTCTTCCGTCTGTCCTTCCTTCTCCCTTTCCTCCATCCTTCTGTCCTTCCTCCTTCTTTCCTTCCCAAAAGGAAAGGAAGGATCCTTTCCTTTTGTCCTTCCTTCATTCCCTCCTTCCTTCCTCCCTTCCTTCTTTCCTCTGTTCTTCTTTCGTTCCTTCTTCCCTTCTCCTCCCTCCTTCCTTCCGTCTTTCTTTCCTCCGTCCTTCCTTCCTTCCTTCCTCCCTCCTTTCCTTCCTTCTTCCCTCCCTTCTTCCTCCCTAATAGAGATAGTCGGCCTCTCGGAGCAAGGACAACCGCTCAACGTTGAGCAGAAGCAGCATACCTCACTACTGGTGCCTTTATTTCTGCAAACTGAAAATATTTGCATCCTGTTTTCAAAGAATGATCCATTTTTCTTAGTATTTCTTTAAATATGTGGATGAGTTTGTTTAAGCAGATATTATATTTGTTTTACAGAGAGCTTTCTAATATTTTGTTCCTCATAATCAATTACTTTGCATAGAAGAAAACAAGTAATGCACACGTGAAATCCGGTTTAAACCATCATAAACTGTCTTTATTTATTTAGTTAATTGTCTAATTTTACTAAAGCTCTCTTTTTTTACTTTGTTTTATTTGCTGTTGTTTTATTGTTAGTTTTCTGTAGAGCACTTTGAGCTACATGCCTTGTATGAAAGGTCCTCTATAAATAAAGTTTATTATCATTATTATTATTACTATCATGACTTAAACAGTTTCGAGATCATCAGAATTGTAGTCGACTAACTCATTTCATTGCACTCTGCAGATATTGTAAATCTTTGCATGTATTTTCTTCCCCTATACTGAACACCTAAAACCTGATCTATAAGGTTCAATCAGCAGAGAGCGGTCCCTTCAGGTGTGATGACACATCTCAGGTGTCTCTGCCCTCGATTTCACCCTGGACAAGCATGGCTGGTCACATGCAGGGGAGGCCAGAGAGTGCACATGAACTGCGTTACATTAGCTCAGTGATCCGAGTTGTTGTCAGGCTTCGCTAAGGTCCGACCATGCCTCCTGTGAGTCCAGAAAAACAAGAGCTTAGTGCAAAGGAATGCGGAGAGCCCTTCACTGGACCCTGAAGGGCCTCTGCAGCACACATATAAAGAGAGCAGGAACAGTGTTGTTGTTGCTTTGTGCATTCCTCCTCTGTGTGAAAACATGTTCTCTGTTTCAATGCTACTGCAATCCTAATGACACAAGACTTATATAAGATATTAGATAGTTTTGAGAGGAGAGAGAGAGGAAGAGGAAGGCTCTCAACAAATGTCATGAAACAGATCCAAACCCCAAAAACCATAAGTAGAGAGTGCCAAGGCACCAGGGTGCATCTGGAGAATAAATCATTTTCTTGCATATGACCTAGAGTAAGAATGCAAATGAGTCCTATTGGTTGTTGGAGGAACAGTTTCTCCCCCTGGCTGTTTTCTTTAAAAAAAATAGATCATATTTGTGGCTGGATGGATAACACCCACCAAACCACGTCTCGAATAGAAGGAATGCACCTCAGGCTGCTTTACATGTAAATAAAACCCCTTCAGGATGCTTTATTTTTACCTGTTTGAACAAAATTTATGTTTTTATGGTCTCTTGTTTTCTTAAATTCCAGTTATTTCCTCATCGTGGCCTCAAGTCATATCCAGAAAAGCATGTTTATCTGACAGCTTTCCTGTAAAGTCTGTTGGTGTTTTCTCAACTCCCACACAAAAAAAATGTCCTTGCTTTACCTGCAAAAAAAACCCCTTCCATGTTTTGAGTGAAATACTGGCCAACTATTGCCTCCCACACAAATATGTAACTTAATTAAAAGGTCCTGATACTGGAGTCAGTCGAAGGGGAGCAACAAGAGAGAGAAAATGTGAGGCAGTGTTTTTGGCTCTGTCTCCGCATTCTTTCTCTGCTCGCCCACGCTCTTTAAAGAAACAGCTCGACAGCTCAAGAGTTTCATCAAGAGAGCCTTAAGAGTGCGGCACACCTACACAAGTTTCAGTCTGTGGCGATAAGAGCAGCTGTGTTAAAGTGATATTGCACCCAAAGCCAATCTTTTTTAATGTGAAAAAAAAACTCCTCCAGACTTTGAGAGAGGCTGTTACAGGTTTGTTTCTTCAACTGTAATAAGTCTACTGCAGAAAAAAACTTTCTAAAACACAAAAAACTGCACATTTACACATCAATATACTCTTACTCATACTATACTAATACTCCTTCACCTGTCCACTTGGTCCCTCGTGATAAAAGACTTGACCCAGGATTAAAAAATCACCTTCATTTTCTTGTTTGCTTTGAGCTTTGGTCACAGGAGTAAAGTTTAGCTTGAAGCAGGTGAGCTGTGAAGTGCAGGAAACTTGACTATCAGCTATCAGTAGTGTTTTCAACCACAATTGGCTCTGTGTAATTTTTGTCGCATCATGTTGCAGCCAGTGTTGGAGGCCTCTCTCTCTCTGTATCTCTCTATGAGTCCGTTCAGGTTCACTGATTCGGATTTGCTCTTATCCGTATCTCCCTTTCGGATCGTGTCTATCTTTTTCTTTTTTTTCTTCGAATCTATCTATCTCTCCGGTCTGGATTCAAAATGACAGGCCTGTGCAGACACTTCTAGCGTGTTCAGTGTTGACATTATGAGACTAATGGTGCAGTCAGACCCGAAATTCACTTCCCATTCATCTTTATGTGAAATGGAGCGAAACACATTCACTTCTGCTTTGCTCAGAGTTCAGCCTGATTGAACTTTGACGTACGAAATCGGGGGGCTCTCCATCGCCCTGCTATTTTGAGAGACATGTGAATTTACCTCAGGGAATGTTATTCATTTATTTATTTATTTATTTATCTATTTATTTATATATATTCTTGCACAGATGAGAAATACCCCCCCCCCCCAACAGGCAAGAAGAAGAGATGTTGCTTGTCTGTAGTAGCATGGGAGTGTAAGCACAGTGACACAACTTTAATGACGTTAAAAAGTTTCATAAACAGAGTCTAATTCAAAACATGTTTTTTACTCTCTAACCATACTCACTCCTGCTGCAGTTTATGTTTACAACCTTAACCACACTATTTCCTGCCCTCCACCCCCTCTTGGCCACACCACATGTGTATATTTAACCTGGCGTATTTCATTCTGACTGCAAAACTCCCTCACCTCCGACTAGTTTTTGACAGAGGAAGAGGAGGGGGGGGGGGGCATGCATGAGTTGTAACTGTAAAAAATAGGTTTTATTCAATATAACTGAAAGACAACCAAAAGAAAACCAAGACAAAAAAGCATGGAAGCGAGAAGGGAAGAGCGAGTGAATGAGTGGCTCCGTCAGCTGATATCTGAGGGGAAGCCAAACTCAGGTGTCAGCCATCACGCTAATTAACTTCCTCCTTCTCTAAAAAAAAGGAGAAGGACCACTCACTCATTGACTCACTGAAGGAAAGGCGAAGTCACTGTCAACCTTCTCCCTGATTGCCTCATGTAACAGTCATATATCCCCTACAATGTGGCTAATTTATGACTAATCACACTGCTTTCATCTGTGTTCTGTCAAGCCCACTTTTATTGGTCAGACCTGCTTTATAAACTCACTCATTGCCTGCTTGGTATAAAGTTCTTAAAGTCATAAAACAGTCATTTTTCCTCTGTTAATAAACCATCGGATCCAAAAGGGCTAATTCCAACTGATTCAGTTACGTTTCACTTCTATTTTTAGCTCCAAGGGTCAATTAAGTCAGCCATAAATACATAAAGTCACTAAAATTACAGTGTTCCAACCAGCCGAAGTTAATTTCAGCGTTTCATAGGAAATAAACATCGCTAAATATGAAAAAAATAGATTAAAACAAACAAACAGAAACAGTAGTTTATTGTGGTAAAAATGGAACGAAATCCGCCACGAGCGGCAACCACAACTCCCTCGGTTTAGTTAGCAGCGTCACATCAGCCAATGAGTGAGCTTCTACAGAGCAGATCTGACCAATAGAAGAGCAGGAGGAGGAGGAAGGGCTCTGAAATTGTTAAAAATAGCTTGTATGTGTATATATATTAGTGCTGGGTGTCGTTACCAGCACCAATCCAAGTACTTCATTCATTCAATATCCATTATGTGAATAGAAGCATTAAATTGTCACAGCTGAATTATTTGATTTTTACACAAATGCATTTTTTTTTAAATATCTGTTTTGGGCTTTTTTTCCTTTATTTATATAGTAACTGACAGAGAGGTAAACAGGAAACAGGGAGATAGGGAGAGAGGGGAATGACCTGCAGTATAGGTCACTGGCCGGATTCAAACCAGGGTCACTGTGATTATGTGGCATGGGCGCTCCAACGCTTGTGTTGATTTGCTGTGAGAAAGTCCATAAAAATAGTCATATTTTCTAGCTCTCGGTATATAGGGCTGAAGGAACATAAGGCTGAGGGAACATAAGGCTAAGGGAACATAGGGCTGAGGGAACATGAGGCTGAGGGAACATAAGGCTGAGGGAACATAGGGCTGAGGGAACATGAGGCTGAGGGAACATATGGCTGGGGGAACATAGGGCTGAGGGAATATAGGGCTGAGGGGACATGAGGCTGAGGGAACATTAGGCTGAGGGAACTTAAGGCTTAGGGAACATAAGGCTGAGGGAACTTAAGGCTTAGGGAACATAAGGCTGAGGGAACATCAGGCTGAGGGAATATAGGGCTGAGGGGACATGAGGCTGAGGGAACATGAGGCTGAGGGAACATAAGGCTGAGGGAACATTGGGCTGAGGGGACATTGGGCTGAGGGGACATAAGGCTTAGGGAACATAGGGCCGAGGGAACATAGGACCGAGGGAACATAAGGCTGAGGGAACATAGAGCTGAGAGAACATATGGCTGAGGGAACATATGGCTGGGGGAACATAAGGCTGAGGGAACATAGGACCGAGGGAACATAGGACTAGGACAAGAACATAGGACTAGGGGAACATAAGGCTGAGGCAACATAGGACTAGGACAAGAACATAGGACTAGGGGAACATAAGGCTGAGGCAACATAGGACTAGGACAAGAACATAGGACTAGGGGAACATAAGGCTGAGGGAACATAGGACTAGGGGAACATATGGCTGAGGGAACATAAGGCTGAGGGAACATAAGGCTGAGGGAACATAGGACTGAGGGAAAATAAGGCTGAGGGAACATAAGACTGAGGGAACATAAGGCTGAGGGAACATAGGACTAAAGGATCATAAGGCTAAGGGAACATAGGACTAAGGGAATATAGGGCTGAGGGACCATAGGACTAGGGGAACATAAGGCTGAGGGAACATAGGACTAGGGGAACATAGGGCTGAGGGAACATACACCTGACGCCTTTGAAGGAACCGAGTACCGACACCCAGCCCTAGTATATATATACAGTATATGTAAGTTTGACAGGATTTGGCTAAAAAGACCAGCATTAGTCCCACAGTGAAGTATTTCTTTCTGCGAGTCATTCAAAAGATTTGTTTTGGACCTTTTCGATTTTCATCCCACTGTGAAAACCTTTAAAATAGACAGGAATCAATCGTCATTGGTGTGAATTGAAATCGTACCACAGTCCACAGTCCTCCCCTGAAGTACAGTACAGTACAATGGTTGGATGGTGTAATGTCCAAAGGATCACTTGAACTTGATGAAATTGATTTGTCATCCGCTGATTCAGGATGACTCACGTGGTGACTGTGGTTGAACTACAACCTGATTACAAACACAAATCCAACTCATCCAGTTTAAATGGTCTGATGCTGGTCACACTGAACTTTGGCCCAGACTTTTTTCTCTCCCTTCCACTCTCATTTATATCCGTTCAGCCATCTCTGCTATAGAAAATCTGCCAAATCATGCACTCGGACACAGTCTGCACAGGAAACGGTGGAAAGGATGATGTCATGACTAAGCGATATCCGCTTTAATCTGTGTTGCATTCTCAGCTGTGCGGTCAAGCTTTTTTCTGCTGTATTAAGATCTTGATGATTTTCCAGTCAAACTAAGCAAACCAGCAACCAGATTCAACTCTGACTCACTCTCATGCTAGTTCCTGTCGGTCCTGTGGTCACATTAGAGCTTTTAGAGCAAAAAAAAAATCATTAAATTTAACTTCCCATCATTGTTTTTACGTTCCTGTTTTGTGACCTTTAAAGCCTATTGTCATGTTCGTCTGCTTTTCTGAGCCACAACAAACACAAACTTTGAACTATATTGCTGCTGATAACATGTTTCTGTTCTCTTTTAACCTCCATCCTGTGTTTTTTTCACTGTTTCATTTTTTTCCCCATAAGTTAAACTCAATCTTGATGCCATTTTACAACGTGTCAATCCACAACTTGGCTGTTTACTCTCCCTCTGTCTATTTTCCCAGCTCGTCTATCAGCTGACTGTGTTTGCTTCCTCCTAAAGCAAATTTACTCAGTGATGTATTTCAAAGCACACTCACAAGAGCAGGCTTGTCTTTGGCAAAGTCATATACCTGTAAACGCATGTCAGCTCGCACCCCCCCCCCCCCCTTTCATCCTCTCTCTCTCTCTGTCTCTCACTCTCTCATCATCTTCATTTCTACTTTTTGCCCTTATCTTACTCCTAACAGCAGTGTTGCAAAGCTTTGAGAAGCGGAGCGGTTTGAAGCTGTGTGTTTTGGGAGGAATGGGAGGAATGATGATAAAGGCAGGCGTCAGTCCAGACAGCCAGGAGAAGAAGGGGGGGGGGGGGGGGACAAAAAGGAGTCCTGGGAACATTGCGTTCCAGTTTAATCCACATTCATGAACAAGGCTGTGTACAGCTGCCATTTAATTTCCTGGTTATAATGTAAAAGGATCGTTGTGTGTTTGTTTGGAGGCAATTTGAGACACAGATGGTTAAACAGGAATGGTGAGAGCTTTTGTTTCAGAACGTTTCAGCGTCGGCCTTTGTCCCTGCTTTGAATAGCAAGGTAGGCTTTGAAGCACTGCCTTGAAAAAGACAATCGAAAGCCAACGAACCAACAGCTGGAGATGCAAATGGCTGTTGGTGTCTGAGAAGTCAAGATCCAACCTGCTCTCTTTATTAGAAACACTCCAGAGTTTGGTTTTTCCGGTTTCCCTTTTGTTTTGGGTATATAGTAAGGTGCGTGTACGTGTGTGTGTGTGTGTGTGTGTTTGTGTGTGTGTGTGTGTGTGTGTGTGTGTGTGTGTGTGTGTGTGTGTGTGTGTGTGTGTGTGTGTGTGTGTGTGTGTGTGTGTAGGTGTAACAGAAGTGCAAGTGCAACTTCAGGCAACAGTGAAGTTACTGGCAAGTCTCAATTATATTCCCACGCGTTTCACTGGAACACAAGCCTCACAAGCTAGTCGGCACCACCGAGATAAACAAGATCAGCTGACACACACCAGAGTGCACATAACTCACACATATACACATATACACATATACACAAACACACACACACACACACACACACACACACACACACACACACACACACACACACACACACACACCTACCAACATACAGTACATACTTTGGTTTCAACAATCTTGAACTCCTGACTATATTTAAAGGTGAAGTCAATCCTGCATGTAAACACTGCTGAAGTGTGTGTGTGTGTGTGTGTGTGTGTGTGTGTGTGTGTGTGTGTGTGTTTGTTATGTGCACTCTGGTGTGTGTAAGCAGTGTTTACATGCAGGATTGACTTCACCTTTAAATATATAGTAAAGATTTCAGAATTGTTGAAACCAAAGTATGTATGTTGGTAGGTGTGTGTGTGTGTGTGTGTGTGTGTGTGTGAGAGAGAGAGACTGACTGAAACAATGGGGGGGATGCTTACTCACCCACGCCTTTCCTCTGCAATTACATTGGTATCTTATCAGGGTGGAGGAAGTGATAAAAATAAGTTCTTCTTGAGAAAAACTACTAATTGTTGTTGTTGTTTCTTTATGATGATTTTTATGATAAGTGCATAGCTGTCTCAGAAATGGCCCTGAAATGTTAAACACTCACACATACTTTAAAAACTAACGCAGTTGAATGATTTCATACAAAATGATGGAATAATACAATTTATTAAGTGGCATTTGTTATGAATAATAGTGACTCAGTGTCATTAAGTAAACATTTTCTCTTTTAAAGGATGACGCTGCAATTTTCTGCATTTTTCTTATTGTTAACAAATGTCATGCACACACCCAAAAACAACAATGATACTAATCTATCTGCATGTAACTATCCAAAAGCCTGATGATATGTTATTCATCTGTCCCGTAGGCCTCTGTGGTCTTCCACTGGCTATTAAAAGTTGATTAAATGAACCACATCGATGCCCTGGCGATCATGTTTTCAGTCTCCAGAGAGTAGTTCTGTGTGAGGCAGATCCCTACTGAGCACGTGCAGGAACGCAGACTGTTTACACTTGTGATTTGCCTGGCGGGAAGTTCTGGTCCTCTGAAATGACTGCATTCTATCAAAAGGCCACCAGGGGGCGACCGTTTTGGTGTCAAAAGGACTTCCGTCTCTATACAAGTCAATGGAGAATTCACCAACTTCTCACTTGATTTCTAACCTCAGTAAACGTTTTCAAAATGTGTTTATGGTCTCAATCGCTAGTTTAAAGCCTTCTTCAATGCAGTATGATGTTCATTTGTGAAATGTTGGCCTCCCTGATTTTATATTAGGGCGTGGCTACGTCCTGATTGACAGGTTGATTGACCAATGCCCTCGAGATCAAGCCCTCGCAACCATAGCAATCTCCCCGCTCCGCCCATGGCCCCGCCTCATGCCCATATAAGTAGAATCTGTGTTTTCATTTTTCCCAGCATGCACCTGAGATTTTCAAGATTGCGCTGCCTAGATTTGAAACTATTGGCTTCCGAGCAGCAGTCCACAAACCAATGGGTGACGTCACAGATGTTACGTCCATTTCTTTTATACAGTCTATGGTTGTGCTACAGATCACAATCCTTTTGACTTTGAGAACTTCAGAACAAAGAGTCCTATAAGAAACTATTCTCTGGAGACTGAAAACATGATCGCTGTTATTATAGTCGGTGGAGCTTTTCAAAATAAACTGGTGCAACCATTACCTTTGTGGCGAAGAAACAAGGCACCCTGTTTAACAGTATGACTCATTGTTATGTTTTTTAGGGGGGGTTTGGGTGGTGAAGGGGGCATTTTTTAGTTTTATTTGAAAGTAAACAGAAGGAAGAGAGAGCGAAAGAAAGAGGGGAACTACAATAAATTCACTGGAGTCGAACCAGTGATGTTGTGATTACGTGGCATATGTGGTCACCACTTGGCTACCAAAGCACTTCGATCATTGACACATTTTTTATTAAAGATTTTGGACAATAATTGGATTTAAAAGTAGATGAATTCATCATCGGTTTAGCTCCACATGATATTTGTTGACAGTAAGAAAAATATTGCCATTGATAGAAAACATTTCTAAACCATTCAACTGATTCTTAGTGTAACTTAATTTAACAAAAACTGGGAATTCCCCTTTTTAATCTGACCTAAAATCCCCCTGACAGCTTGGTATCATATCAGAAGTGTTGCTCTGTCATGTTAAATATTCCCAATTTAACAATCAACACTCATAATTAAAGTTTAGATTACACTCAAACGCTTCAACATGACGTCACCATTTTATCCAGCTGAGCTCTGCTAACTTCAAAAACAGTCAGAAGAAATGACATAAACACAAACATTGAAATCTCTCATGTGAAATAATCATAATTGTATTCAATTTATTTGGAAAATTACAAATTATGTGTTCATATAAGATCCTAATACATTTTCAAGCCCCAAAATAACCTCTTAACTAACCCCAGGAGCCACTGTTTCATAATGATAATAATGAAGTATGGACAATTAAACATATATATAATAATAACTTTAAAAGCTTTGCCATTGTTTTATAAATCTTAAAATATGCATAATTGGGTCACTACAGCAGTGTGTCTGTATTTGACTGTAGCGGACTGTCGAAAATGTAGCACCACAGTAAACGTCGGGGTGGAGCGCTTGGCTGTTTAGTGGCCCATGTCAGCTGTAGTGGGTTTTTTTTTTTTGTTGAGGGGAATGGAAAGTACCTAAATATTACCGCCAGTTAAAAAAGCTTCAGAGGAACAAAACTGCTACCAAGACTAAATCGATGACCTATTCCGACCCCCTTTTTTTTTTCTTTTTTTTTGGTGATAAATTTGACTGAGTGCAACTGAGAATGCTGCAGCTGCGGACTGAAAAGAGTTGGCTGTGTCAGCACTTGTTATTATCATAGGTGTGTCTCTTCCTGTCGAACCAAATATAAAAGAATACAGAGAGAGGAAGGGAGGGTTAAAGAGAAGTTATTAATTATAGAAAGCTATAAAAAGCATCTTTTTTACATGTTATTTTGTTATTGAATTTTTTTTTTGTCTCCATCTTTGTTGCTAAGCAATCGTTGCTGTGATGTTTTCACCTTGGACTTCCCAAAATCCCCCCTTCTGCCAGTCAAACATTATGAGTTCATTAATGATTTGCCCACCTTTTCCCGGCTTCTCTTATGATTACATCTGATTTTTACCGCAACTTACCACACATTCTGTATCTTGCATATCAGAGGAATTCCCCAGGCCTGAAGACAGAGCCGTCATCATTATTTTGTAATAACCCACCTTCCAAAAACCACAGCCTCTCTGCTGCTCATCTGCAAAACAGGTAGATTACTTTGTGCCGCAGTAGGCTGTTAAGGGTTTAATAAAGTGCAATATTGAGCTATTCAACCCTCCTGTTGTCCTCGAGTCAAGGAATGAAGGGAGGATGGAAGGGAGGAAGGAAGGAATCAGTTTAAAAAGCAGAATTAATTATTATTAAAGTGACCTTATTAACCTTTGTGTCGTCCTCCCGGGTCAAATTGACCCCGTCTGTTTTGACTGTTCCTTCTTTCTTCCTCTCTCCCTCTTTTCTCCTTTCCTTCTTTCCTTCCTTCCTCCCTTTCTTCTGTCCTTCTTTCCTCCCTCCCTTCTTCCTCCCTCCTACCTTCCTTCTTTCTCCCTTCCTTCCTTCCTCCTTTCCTTCCTTCTTCTTCCCTTGACTTAACATCCTTCCTTGACTCGAGGACAACAGGAGGGTTAATGACCGATATCACCACAGGTGTTAAAGATAGCTAGCTAGGGTCCGACATGTAGCGCCTGATCAAGTCATAGTGGACAAAATGATGATCTTAGAAGGCAAATATACTTTATAATGTAGTCTGATCCTCACCTATTAGCTTGGACCCTTGGATTCAGACCAAAAACAACAGTACTTTACAACTTAAGAGGTAAACAGTAAAATTATGGTGTTTTCCATAAGTTATTACAGAGTGATTTTAATTGGCCAACGCAGCACTTGCCAGATGAAATCAAAAGTTGAGCCAGGTTCAACTCTCTCTGCTGGACAAGCCTGCATTGTTTGCACTCCGCCAACCGACTGGCTCCATTCAAATTAATACGATGGTGATTTTTTAATTTTTTAAAATCTTTTATGCAGGGTCCAACTCTCAAACCTGAGGCTGAACTGAACAAACAAGCAGTGCCGTTGGTGTTTCCCCAAAATAAACGGCTATACTTCAGCTTTTCCCAGCGTTGTTTATATCATCCATATCAGTGCTGAACAGCATCTGACTAACTGCCTTTTCACATCCTTAATAGCTCCACACTCATTGGGGCTGCTTTGTGAACAACATTAGACTGTTGCTGTGTTGCCTTGACTGAAAAGAAAAACCAGCACAAAAAAAAAAGCAGACACACTAAATCCATCACCATCTAAATATAGGTTAAATGGATACGAGATGACAGCCAATAATTCACACAGTGGTCTTTAACTTGTTGTGCAATCCCAATTACGGTTGATGTGAGCCTTTTATTTAAAGGGCATGTTGTCATCCTGCTATTCGGAGAGCCTTGATCCCATCTCAGCTGTCGGGACAGCTGCAGTGACACAACAGGGGAAATGAAAAAAAAAAAAAAAGTGCCTCTTTATAAACCTGGATAATAATCATAGTGACTATAAGAAGTGGTGAAATCATGATTGCTTTTTTTTTGGAAAGACTTGACTCATCACCAGGTCTTGATCAGGACTCTAAAAGATTACACATAGATTAAACAGTAATTTATTTAAACATAATATTGCACTTTATTAAAGCCTTAACAGCCTGCTGCAGCACTATGTAATCTACCTGTTTAGCAGATGCATATCGTTTCTTTCTGCATCTTTAACTTTTTAAGCTAATGAATGAAAAGCATCTACATAGTCTTTAGATTTGACTGAATTAAGTGTTGATGAGCAGCAGACAGGCTGTGGTTTTTGGAGTGACTAAGAACTGGTGAAATCATGATTGTTTTTTTTTTGGAAAGACTAAAACTCATCACCAGGTCTTGATGAGGACTCTAAAAGATTACCTACAGATTAAATCAAAAAGGTTTAATTTACTTTACAGTGCTTTTATTTAACAGTAATTTGTTTAACCTTCCTGTTGTCCTCCCGGGTCAAATTGACCCTGTCTGTTTTGACTGTTCCTTCTTTCCTCCCTCCTTCTCTCTTTCTTTTCTTCCTTCCTTCTTTTCTTCCTTCATCCCCCTTTCTTCCTTCCCTCTGCCTTCCCTCCTTCCTTCCTTCCTTCTTCCCTCTTTTCTTCCTCCCTCCTTTACCTCCTGTCCTTCCTTCCTCCTTCCTCCTTCCCTCCCTCCCTCCCTTCCTTGACTAGAGGACAACAGGAGGGTTAATTGTGTCTGTATGTCTTGAGGCGTCCAGGATCCTATGATGGTTACTTTTACATTTAAACAGGATAAAACCCGGGTCATTATGGTGCTCCGTGCTCATTTACATCACTGACGCCGTACGTCTTTTGGGGAAGTGGATTTATTAGCCTTATTAGAATATCACATGGAAGATTATAACCGTTGAAAAGCAGAAGTGTATTATAATGTTATGAAGCCTCTTTGGGTGAAGATGGAGGTGGATTGTTACCTGTACATACCCGACAGTCTACATTGTTTAAAACTATGATCTTAATCTCTCTGACAAATATGTGCTCCTGACTATCTGACAATACGGGAACCAGGTCACAAAACAAAAACAACAACTCATCGTTTTGTCTGTTAGATTTGTTGATTGTGTGTCATCACTGAGGAAAGAAGGACAATTGTGTTCATTCACCTCGCTGTGTTATCTTGTATGATCATGCATGACGCAGCGAGGCGATCTCATGTAGATGCGGGCTGCATAATTTATGGCAGTGTGGAGAGCTGTATTTATTTGTCTGGGATATAGTGTATATTAATAAACACTAGCCAGGTCAGGTCATTAGCTAGGTGTGAGTTTGTGAGTGAAAAAGGGATTTTAATGTTTCTGTCACATCCTGTTTGTAGCTCATGTTTTATTTTGAAGTTGTTCTCCCTTTGTGTATTTTGTTAGTTCTACTTCCTGTGTTTCCCCTGCCCTAGTTGATTGCCTCATGTTTTTCACCTGACTTGTTTCCCTCACCTGTGTCCTGTTTAGTTATTACCCCATCATGTCTATTTAGGTTTCGGTTTTCTGTTCAGTCTTTGTCCGAGTCTCTGGGTCTGTTCGAAAACCGCATCCTTTCCTACTACTCGTACTAACTCTGACATCATTTGAAGTATGTAGTGTGTTTCAACCATAGACTGTATATAGGTTTCAACTGCGTAGTATGTGATTTAGAGTATGTGAGAAGTTCCTGGACGGTTTACTAGATTCTCCAGAAATGCAGAGTATGCATCAAGAGCTGACTACTCACACTCACATTACCCAAGATGCAACGCAACTGTCCTTCCTTCCTCCCTCCCTCCTTCTCTCTTTCTTTCCTCCCTTTACCTTCTTTCCTCTGTCCTTCTTTCCTTCCTTCTTTCCTCCTACCTTCCTTCCTCCGTCCTTCCTTCCTTGACTCGAGGACAACAGGAGGGTTAAAAGCTCTCATCAACATTAATTACAAAAGCAAAGTTTCCATCTAACAGAAATTCTCAAATCGCCATCACAAAGCATTATGGGTAATATGTAGACAGACACAGGTGCGTTCATTACACAGGTGGTTGTGATCTGCATGACTGAGAGTCAAGTTGCTCTCAAAATTGGACCAATCAGAAGCAGAGCTGTCTGATACGCCTATATGGAAGTCAAAGCATGCCTCAATGAAAAGAGCAAAAACAATTAGAGTCAAATAAATCAGATAAAATCGAAAGTGAAGTTGAATATAGGTTACGAGTCACGAAAACAATCCAGAAAAGATCATAAAAACTAATAACAAAAAAGGTTTCAGATCAAAATCTAAGTAAAGGCCTTTCAATAAATACAAAACATAGATAGATAGATAGAAGAAGAAGGCGATGAAAGCGGAGCAATGATG
Source organism: Scomber japonicus (assembly GCF_027409825.1). Classification (NCBI taxonomy): domain Eukaryota; kingdom Metazoa; phylum Chordata; class Actinopteri; order Scombriformes; family Scombridae; genus Scomber; species Scomber japonicus. The sequence goes on along the minus strand of NC_070587.1, from coordinate 30,297,252 downwards.
CAGATTAATTGCTCACAGTTCACAGCACCAAGTGACAATGATACCTGGAACATCAATTATCATATTTATTTGTAATACTTGGGCCGAAATTCACCTTTAATTCAGTAAATCATGCAACTAAAATTGTCTGTATGCACAAATATTTTACACAAGTTTCTCACATAAGCACAGATTCAGCTTAAAGTTTTACAATAATCTCAAAAACCTACCGCGCTGATGGAAAGTAAGAGAGCTACTGGACTTTTGAACGGCTTGTTTAACTTTAAAACACTTCCAGACGCTTCAGTTGACAAGTCAAAAGTAAAATGCAACCTGTGTCAAACGGAGTTTAACTACCACCGGAGTACGTGGAGTTTGAGTTAGCACCTCCACGCTAAACACCCAGGTGCAGCCAAGCCAGCCTCAGCTCCACCAAAGGACCATTTTGGAGTGTGGGAGTCGCAGCAGAGCCATGATTGATTCCCAGTTAAGACACTCTGGTAAGAAATGCTTTACATTATGGGCTTAAAACTGCCTTCAAATGGAAAATAACAGGATTTTAAACATGCAATTCAAAACGTGATTAATCGCGATTAACTATGGAACATCTGCGATTAATCTCGATTAAAAAAATTAATCGTTTGACAGCCCTAATAAATAGCCAAAGCTGCACTAAATATGAAGTTAAAATGCTTTTAATGCTATTAATGACGACTCCAGACAATAATGCATCTAAACCTATAAACACAATATGTGCAGCAGTGAGTTGCACAGTTGAACGAGACAGAGCTTCATGCAAAATCTTTGTCTTTTGTTTTTATTCCTCCTTTTCCCTTCCTGCTTTCTATTCACTGTTTAGATCAACTCTTCATGCCAGCCTGATTGCTGTGCACACAATGTGACCACGCCAAATGCAACTGTAAAGCTGTAAAGGCGAGAGCTGATTAAACAGTGAAGCAGTGTTGATATACAGTCATGTGTGCCATGCCAAAACATTTCACATATAGCGTCCACAGTTCAGGTTATAGTGCTTAAAACCCGGATGTTTACAGGTCTGATCGGTTTGATAACTTACTGGCAGCCGTGTGGGAGTTGGCTAACCGAGTAGATCCCAATATATTAAAAAGAAAACACACCTACAGGATCTCATCGACCTCGGTGCAGTGGCTGGTGAATCATTGATTGTTTTTTTACGGTTTTAAAAACAAACAAGATATTAGAGATAAAGCCAGATATCATGATAAGGCAAACAGGCAAAATAAAAATTCCCAGCAGAAGCTTGTTCAACGGTCGGCCGGTGACTTCTGTTTTTAAAGTTGGCATTGAGCACCTGAGCAGTGACAGCAGCGTCCTGCAGGTGCTCTGGATGATAATGGTGACTGCAGTATGCTGAGAAATGATGTAATAACACCTGTCTTCTTCTCCTCTTACAGGTGGTGTGATATGATGTGAGGACCAACTTTCACTTTCGACTGAAACCTTCAGCTGCAATAAAGTTCTTCTTAAGCCCTAAAAAGAAAAAACCTGCAAATACTGGAGTGCTGTCTCAATGCAGATCTGCAGCAGCTTCATCTACTGCAGCTTCCAACACTAAGGCCGCATTCACACTGCAGGCAAATCTGATTCAAATCTGATTGCTTCTCAAATCTGATTTTTAGGCCTGACTGTCCACACTGTTTTTCCAAATGGGATTTGGCTCTGTTCAGACTGGGCCACATTAATGACCAATCTGACAGGATGCCGTGGCAACGTTGTCAGGCGTCATCTAGCGTGTATTGTGTGATGTCATATAATTGCGACAGCAACAACAACAACAAACCCTCAAGCTTCACTTGAACCGAGCCATCTCCCCAAAGATTAAGAATATCTGAAACTTTCTCCCAAAGGTGGTTTCAATCTGGTTTGCAAAAATCAGATCTCATGTGATTTATGACTGTTCAGACTTCATGAGAGCATCTGTTTCCAATCTAGATTGGCTAAAAATCGGATTTTGGCTTGCAGTGTGAACGCAGCCTTAGTCTGTGTGTTTGTTAAACATTGTTAAACCCTGCAACCTTTGACACAATTACTTTATTCCTTTATGTTATTATTACTCAGAATGTCCTTATCTAAAGTCCACGAGTAAGCATGCACTTTAATATAGTACTATATATATATATATATATATATATATATATATATATAATTACATGTCTGTTTGTGGTTAAAGGGTCAGTTCACCCAAATCACCAAAACATATTTTCTCACCTTCACCTTCACTGGAAGCTGCTGCACAGAACCAGGAAGTGATGTGAAGAAAATAAGAAACTGATGTCTTAGTGCAAATTACTCATCTGTGCTTTTGATTTATTTTTTTATTAATTAAGCCTTAAATGGACAAGCGAAGTCCTCCGGTGCAGCACATTCAATTAGCAAAACTTTTAAAGAAGACTAATATATTAATACTAATACTACTAACAACAATAATAATAATAATACAAAACTTTATTTATGTTGCATTTTTCCATACAAATGTTAAAAAGTGCAATATTAATAAAAGCAGATAAATGAAGTTTCTTTCTTTCTTTCTTTCTTTCTTTCTTTCCTTCTTTCCTTCCTTCCTTCCTTCCATCCTTTCCTTCTTTCTTCCTCCTTTCCTTCCTTCATTCTTCCTCCCTCCCTTCCTTCCTTGACTCAAGGACAACAGGAGGGTTAATAAACGCAGACCTCACCGCCTGCAGGTTTTAATCTTCTGAATAAATACTGATGAGAACATTAAACAGGCATCTTAAGAGCTCGTCTCTGGATATAATCTGCTGCTGTCGAGTTAATGAGGTGTTAGTTTTTTGGCCGTGGCATTAACTTCTGTTGTGTTTGGGTGGCAGCGGAAGTTTCAGAGACAAGTCATCACAAACCGGATCAATAACACTCGTATTAGATTAGGTAAATATATGTTTTGTGGCTTGTGGTTTAAAATATTTTAATTAAGAGATGAGAGCGATGCTGACTGTTCATTCATGTTCCTCATAAGAGCTTCCTAGCTGAATTTAACCTTCCTGTCGTCCTCCCGGGTCAAATTGACCCCCGTCTCTTTTGACTGTTCCTTCCTTCCTTCCTTCCTTCCTTCCTTCCTTCCTTCCTTCCTTCCTTCTTCCCTCTTTCTTTAATTGTTCCTTCCTTCTTCCCCTCCTCCCCTCTTTCTTTGATCCCTCCTCCTTCCATACTTCTTTGCTTCCTTCCTTCTCCTTCCTTCCTTCCTTCCGTCTCTCCTTACTTCCTTCCTCTTTTCCTCCTTCCTCCTGTCCTTCCTTCCTTCCTTCCTTCCTTCCTTCCTTCCTTCCTTCTCTCCTTACTTCCTTCCTCTTTTCCTCCTTCTTCCTGTCCTTCCTTCCTTCCTTCCTCCTTTCCTCCCTCCCTCCTTACTCCTTTCCTTTCCTTCCCTCCTTCCTTCCTTCCTTCCTTCCTCCTCTCCTTCCTTCCTTCCTCTTTTCCTCCTTCCTCCTTTCCTTCCTTCCTCCTGTCCTTCCTTCCTCTTTTCCTGAGGACAACAGGAGGGTTAAGATTCAAACATGTGACTTTAATCCCGACGTCAACACTTTTTATTCATATAAAGTCTCATTAATGCAAAATTGATCCATTCATCATTAGTTTCTGTTGGTTTGTAGAGAGGTTTATAGATGAGGAAAAAGAAAAAGAAAAGCACTTTAAATCTTAATCTTGATAATCTCAAAAAGAAAAGAAAAAAAGAAGCTAAAATCAAGATTAAATTGACATCTTTGATGAAAAAATGATTGCCTTGAATTCTTTACTCTTCTCTTCAGACTTCACTCACTACTTCGACTTTATTCTCAGAATTTAAAAAAAAAAGTTTTCCTGACACTTCATTTTTCTCAGAAATCTTTTTTTATCTGATTTCTGAGTAAAAGAGTTCTTTGGCTGAATTTTGGCTCCATTTTTGTTTTTCTCAGAATCAACTAGTACGCTGTCAAAATGCATGAGTTTTATGATTGATTTTATATTTCTGAGTTTAATTTTTTTTTTTATTATTATTACTTAGATGTGGGTATTGTGCAATATTTGTCCCTTTTTGTGTGTGTGTGTGTGTGTGTGTGTCTGTGTGTGTGTGTTTTTTAACATTTGAAATGAGTGTCATATTGGTCTTTATGAGTTTTCTAATAGACCATCTGTTCTTTCTATAATATATACTGTTTATTTTCAATTTCTGCATAAAAAAACAACAACTATGTAACTGTGGAAAAGTTTGCATATTGATAAAAAAAAACCCCAAAAAACAATTGCAACAGACTTGGATAATAAATCATACGAAGCATGTGACCATCATCACTAAGAGCAGCTGCAGACAACCAGGAGACAGTAAAATGTTCCTACAATGAACACATAAAACAAACACATGACATGTTTCTGTCACATTTTCCGCAATGGCTTTCAATATTTAAGTTTCCACTGTGGTTTGTTTTAATTATGGCATCTCGCTGCTGCGCCCTCTCCTGCAATGATTTAATGACACCTGACTCCTAATGTCTGAGCAGCAGCTAGTGGTGAATGGAAACTTCTATTATTTCACATTTTGCTTTTGCCAGTTGTCTGGAAATTCAGTAAAAAAAATAAATATGTTTTTGCATTTGGACCAAAGTTAAGCTTATGTGACTCCAGCTGAGGGTCATGAACCTTCACTGACTGACTGAACTTTTGTTTTCTTCAGATTAAAACTCAGATGGAACTAAATATGTTGTATCGCTGCATGGAAATGCTTTGCTGTTTGCACTTTATAAAGTTTTCTATGACTGTATTTTTTTTTTTTTTTAATCATGCAGCCAATGTAAAAATAAAGTATTTTATTCAAGTCTACTGTCTATGTATAGATTATATACATAGTGTTTCTTCTAAAATGTACAGTATTATAAGATAAGATTAGATAGTGACAGGACCAACAATGCATCAGTGAGCACAGTAACATAGTAGGGTTGACATGATTTCATAGTATTCAATTCAATATTGCATATAGTTGAATATTGCATGTATCCCTTGGTAACCATGCATATGTTAGGTAAAAAAAAGAAGAAAAAATACATACAATACAATTACAATAAATAAGCTATACGTAAAAACATTCCTCTTAAAAAATCCTTAAAAATCCTGAGCATGAGTTATAATAATTATAATAATGATGATGATGATAATGATAATAAATCAGTTTCAGAGTATTCAATTTAATCTTCCATATAGTTGAATATTGCACGTATCCCTAGGCAACCATGCATATGTTAAGGCACAAGGTGAAACAAATACAATAAAATTACAATAAATAACCTACGTAAAAACTAAATTCTTAAAAATCCTAGAGCATGAGTTATAATAATAATAATAATAATGATGATAATAATAATAAAACAATAATAAATCAGTTAAAGGTTTAGACACAAATGCACTTCAATGAGAATCTTTTGACTGGTACTGTAAATGTTTTTAATGAATAGAACAATCTAATAAAACTAATTTAAAGAGGTTGTTTCTGAACTTTATTGACTATTGTGAACCTTTTAAAATGAGTCAGCGTGTGCTTGTGACCGCCCATCACATGTCATGCATGACAATGATTTTCATTTAAAAATATCCAGGATTTCACAAGACAAAACAAAAAAAGCAGAAAACAGGAAAAGGGAGAAAACATTCATCCTTATTTTAACTTATGACCCATCAGATGATTGAAATCAGTGAATTTTACATCTTTAAGCCTTAAACAGGCAGGAATGGAAAATGAGATGTAAAAAAATCCTAATTTGATGTCATTTGCACCTAATGTATTTTGGATTTTATGAGTAAGGAAGGAAGGATAGGAGTAAGGAGGGATGGAGGGAGGAAGAAAGGAAGGAAGGAAGGAAAGAAGGAAGGAAGGAAAGCAGTAAGGAGGGAGGGAGGGAGGAAGGAAAGGACGAAGGAGGGAGGGAAGGAGGGAGGAAGGGATGGAGGGAGAAAGGAAGGAAGGAAGGAAGGAATGAAGGAAGGAAGGAAGGAAGGAAGGAAGGAAGGAAGGAAGGAAGGAAGGAAGGAAGGAAGGAAGGAGGGAGGGAGGAAGGAAAGGACGAAGGAAGGAAGGAATGAAGGAAGTAAGTAAGGAAGGAAAGGAGTAAGGAGGGAGGGAGGAAGAAAGGAAGGAAGGAAGGAAGGAGGGAGGGAGGGAGGGAGGCAGGGAAAGAGGAGGGAAGTAAGGAGAGAAGGAAGGAAGGAAGGAAGGAATGATGGAAGGAAGTGAGGAAAGAAGTATGGAAGGAAGAGGGAGCAAAGAAAGAGGGGAGGAAGACTTTAGTTGCTAGGAAACAGTAAAAACTTACATTTCCTGTTGTTGAGTCGATCTTATAGCATTTTAAACAACACAGATTTCCAACCAGAAGCTTTTTTCCACATTTGGAGCACGGATTACTCCTTTAATTTCACATCTGTGTAGGTGGATGTCTCATTTTGGAATAAAACTCTTTGTTCTCATACAAATGCAAATCAGGTTTTTATTCTGACTTTAACACCATCCAGCATGTTGTACTTTTTTTTTTTTTAAATCCCTCTCTACATCCTTAAGCTACGATTTTGGATTCAGACATGTTGCCCAAAAAGCTTTTTTCAATTGCTTCCAATGCTTTCAATTGAATCAAAAAAAGCCTGTGGGCGGGCGTGTTTTTGTTTTGTTTTTTTAAACATCTTTTTCCTCTACAGTCGTTGGATGTCTCTGGGGAGTCTGCTGGATTATAGAGAGGGGGGGCGGGGTGGAGGGTGGGGGGATTTCTGTTGGATTTCAGCAAAAATAAAGACTCCGCTGCTCTCCTGTTGCATCAACCAATCACACAGCCGGCGAACCTGACGAACCCTTGAGTGCTGTTTACATGCATTTTTAACAGTCGACATCTCAGACCGTATAAGCTGTGTATAATAAGAGTGTTGCATCATTTAAGTGGAAGCAGCATGTCTGTGAGGATATAAGCCATATACAGCAGCGTTGGCCTACTTTGTTATCTACGTAAACATACAGTAGTGTTACACAACTAAAGGGTTGCTATTGTCTCTGTGATAGAGCAGTAGGAGGCAAATTAGTGCCACCAACAGATGAAATGATGATAATGAACTTATATTCATCAGTTCAAGGCTTAGTTCAAAAAGAAAAGGAGCAGAAGTTTTTTTTCTTTTTTTGGGAGTTAAAAGCAGCAACAAAATCAAATAAATAGATAAATCAAATAAATAATTAAAAAAAACAAGTCGAGGATTTAGGATTGAGGACATGGGTGTCAAACTCATTTTCATTCAAGGGCCACATACTACCCAATTTAATCTCACGTGGGCCGGATCATTAAAAAGATGGATGGAAGGAAGGAAGGAAGGAAGGAAGGAATGATGGAAGGAAGGAAGGAGAAAGGGAGGAAGGACAGATAGAAGGAGGAGAAGGAAGAGTAGACAGGAATGAAAGACGGAAGGAAGGAAGGAAGGAAGGAAAAGAAGACATGAAAGAAGGAAGGAAAAGAAGACATGAAAGAAGGAAGGGAAGATGTAACAAAGGGAGGAATAAGGAAAGTGGCCCAGATCAGACCCCTCGGCGGGCCGGATCTGGCCCACAGGCCGCATGTTTGACATCCCTGATTTAGGAGGTCCAACACAGTCATGTCATACTCACATCTGTGCTAAATAGTTTTTACTCTGTGGTAAAAAGTACTCAATTACTTCACTTAACCCTTACATCCTGTACAAGAGCAGGAATAATACTTTTTTCTTTTAGCCTGACTTCCTCTAATGTGACCCAGAATAGACAAAAAACAGGAAATACTTAATGTTTTTGTGGTGTGTTTTCCAAAATTTCAAAAAATGTTCATATTATGTAACATTGGGCCATTAGAGTGTTTTATATAGTTGTTTTTCTCTCTCTAAAAGCTTCATTAACGATTAATCACACATTTATCTGTGACTGATGAGGTATATAGAGATGGATCAGAACAGTATGTGAGGGTTAAAGAGAAATATATGTCTTGTCACTCTACTGCAGGTGAGTCAAACATGTGGCCCGTGGGCCAGAACTGGCCCACCAAGACATCCAATCCGGCCCATTGGATACGGATAGTGATTCCAATTTTTCTGCTGCTTGAGAGGTTGTTTTTTTTTTATCACCCTGAGCAGAATACAATGAATACATATTGTGGTCCTATTTTATGTAACATTGGGCCATTATAGTGTTTTTTACATATTTTTTTTCCTCATAAAAACTTCTATATAAACTTCTCCTGTTGGTATGATTGAGCTCTTTTAAAGCACTTTACATTTGAATCTTTCATTTGCACTCTATGTCCTTTTAATGATTTTAAAGCTAATCATTATTTTATGCTGCAATCTTATATTTAATGCTCTATTCTAGCATTTTATTTATGTCTTTCTACTTTTCTGTACTTTGTTTTTATTATGGGGGGGGGGGGTAATTGTATAATGTTTCTCAAATTGCATGTTTTTCTGTTTTATGTAAAGCACATTGAGTTGTGCATTGTGTATGAAATGTGCTATATAAATAAAACTGCCTTGCCTATAGTAAAAAAAAAAATCTATAGTAATGATTTCTTTGCATTATTTGGAAAAAACAAGTCTAGGATTAAGGATTTAGGATTTAGGAGGTGAAAAGTGTTCATTCAGCGCTGTGATCTCCTGTGATCACATGATGGGAGGATACGTGCAGAAAGTTGTTTTGACGCCACATAGAAATGCTGCATCAGTCGTCGGGGACATGATGTACTGAACTGCAGCAGCGAGGCAGCAGCAGCGAGGCGGATTCCTCCAAAGGGCAGAAATAACTGGTTGAAAGTGCATGTCTGGACTTGCTGAGGCCTTACATAAGAGGTGGATGTAATCCCTTCAGACGTGACTGGGCCTTAGAAAAAAAAACACACATGGGAGGTTCAACCAGATGAGAAGGAGGTCAGACGTTGGCTCGGCTCCAACTGATGACATACAGCGGCAAGAAGGAGAAGATCTGAGGACTCGCTGTGCTGTGCTGCTGGGCATCTTCAAACTTACACACTGTACACAGACTGTCTGTACTGTCTGTGTGTGTGTCTGTGTGTGTGTGTGTGTGTGTGTGTGTGTGTGTGTGTGTGTGTGTGTGTAATGACTATATACAGTGTTTAATCCTAACCTGACATCACATGAGCCCCTATTTATATACTACAAGTTCTGTTATTCTCCCAGCAGCAGACAGCAAACAGGTATCTTAACCCTTGCATACTGTTCAGGGTCAAATTTGATTTAAAAAAAGAAAATTATATATTTCTTTTAGGTGGATTTTTCCTTATGTGACCCCCAAATATTATTATTATTATAGCTAAGGCACATGTTTGTCCAAATTTGACGCTTTGTACCATATAGTGATTGTGAAGGAAGGAAGGAAGGAAGGAAGGAAGGAAGGAAGGAAGGAAGGAAGGAGGAAAAGACAGACAAAAGGAAGGAGTAAAGGAAAAACAGACAGATAGTGAAGGACGGACAGACAGATGGAAGGAAAGAAAGAAGGAAGAACAGAAGGAAGGTAGGAAGGACAATGGAAGAAAGGAAAAAAGGAAGGTAGGGAGGAAGGACAGATGGAAGGAAGCAAGGAACGAAGAAAGGAAAAAAGGAAGGTAGGGAGGAAGGACAGATGGAAGAAAGGACAGATGGAAGGAACGAACGAACGAAGAAAGGAAAAAAGGAAGGTAGGGAGGAAAGACAGAAGGAAGGAAGGAACGAAGAAAGGAAGGAAAGAAAAAAAGAAGGTAGGGAGGAACGAAGAAAGGAAAAAAGGAAGGTAGGAGCATTATTTATTATTTTTTTAATTGTATGTTTTTATGCTTCCAATTCTTACTTTTTAATGTTTGTTTTTATATAAAGCACATTGAGTTGCCCCTGTGTATGAAAAGCACTATATATAAATAAATAAAGTTGCCTTGCCTATTGAGCTGCATAGTAAACCTCCACTCAGCTTTGCAGCCATGTTCCCCTAGTGGTCACTCCTGGTACTGCAGCCAAAAAAACCCATTTCCCCTCATAGACAACCATTGTAACTGTATTGACTGTAAAGCACTTTGGACTTCAAATAAGGTCAATTATGACTCTTTATGTTATGAATTTTTTGCATCCATGGAGGTTTTATATTTGTAAAACTCTACTGCACAAACCTGGAAGCTCGATACTTTTTCTGCTGCAGCTCTTCTAATCCATCCAAGCTACGTAAACAAACTACAGTTGCTTGTTGTTTTTTGTTCTTTACTCAAAATGAAGACATCACAAACCCATCTGATCTGTACATGTTCGAGCATGAATACAATGTGAAATATGCAAATGTTAAAACAATGTGAAACAATGTGAACAATGTGAACAATGCACCAACAACCTGATGTAATCACCGCAGAGGAAACAGAGGTAACAGAGCAAACAGAGTGTTCAATGCAGGCTGAAGTCCTGGACTTTTAACTTGAAGGAAAGTTCATAAATAATACAAAAAGCATGACATCATCTCTTTAAGGACACAGTTGAATTTTGCTTATTTCTGGCTCTTAAAAACAAAACATAAAAACCCAATTATAGTAAAAATTGGAAACATTAATTAAACTAAAAACAGAAAGAGAGAAAGAAAACAAAAAGCTAGACTAAAATAGAGCATAAAATATGAGAGTGCAGCATAAAGTAATGATTAAAATGATTAAAAGGACATACAGTGCAAATGAAATATTAAAATTTAAAGGGAGGAAGAAGGAAGGAAAGGAGGAAGGAAGGAAAGGAAGGAAGGACAGAGGAAATAAGGAAAGAAAGAAGGAATGAGGGAGGAAAGAAAGAGAGGAGGGAGGAAGGAAGGACGGAAGGAAGGAAGGAAGGAAGGAAGGAAGGACGGAAGGACGGAAGGAAAGAAGGAGGGAGGGAGGAAGGAAGGAAGGAAGAAAAGGGGATGGAGGAAGGAAAGAAGGAAGGGAGGAAAGAGAGAGGAAGGAAAGAAAGAGAGAAGGAGGAAGGGAGGGAGGGAGGAAAGAAGGAAGGAAGGGAGGGAGGAAGGAAGGAAGGAAAGAAGGAAGGATCAATCAAACATCTTGTAAGGTTTCTGTTGACGTATCAGTCAGTGCCACTCTCTCTCCCATTGTGAGGTCATCGCTGATCCAGAGGTTGCCCCAGTTACGCTCACAGCTGTTTGGTAACACATTCATTTCTTTGTTCGTTCAGGAATGCAGTGGTCATTTACCCCGGCTCGTCACGCTGGGTGAGATCAACATGTCTCATCTGTGTGAAATCATGAACGTTGTGTTCCAGACAGGATGACCTCGCTCCGTTTGATTAGACCATGGAAAGAATAACAGAAACATCACGCTTTTATTTTGGTGATTCTGGTTGTTAGGTGTCACTGAAACAGACTCTCCCATAGCATGAACCTACATGTTCAGCCTGGCTTTTCATTAATAATGGTTTATAGTCTTTTATTCCTTTTTTATTGTATTTCATTTGATGATGATTTTTTTTTTAAGTTTTATTTTTTCTACTTTCTCTACATTATTTCATTATTATCATTTTGTTTTATCTCTGTCATCGATTTTATTCATGTTTCTTTATTAACCTATTTTTAGTCCAGCCTTTATTAAACTACATCTTTTATTAAACTTTTATTTTGTGTTTTATTTTTTTAAACCTTGTTTTAGTCCAACTTTTATTAAACTTAATCTTTTATTTTACTTTTATTGTCTTTTTAATCTATTTTAACCTAGTTTTAGTCCAGATTTTATTAAACTTAATCTTTTATTTTGTCTTTTAATCTTTTTTTAACCTATTTTTAGTTCAGCTTTTATTAAACTTCATCTTTTATTTTACTTTTCTTTTGTCTTTGAAATCTTTTTTTTTACCTAGTTTTTTTTAACTCTAACTTTTAATTAACCCTTTCTCTTATTCTCTTATTCTTCTTCTTTTAATCATCCTTATTTTCACTCGCAGAAATTGGTCTAAATTTTTCTTTTTATTCCTTTTCATTATGTCGTCACTTGTTCTGCCTTATTATTATCTAATTGTAAAGCACTCTGAACTACACTAGCTTGTATGAAAGGTGCTTGATAGTCATATTAAAGTCATATTTTAGTCATTTTACCCTTTTACTTGATATTTTTCTTTATTCTGTGATTTTATCTGAATTTCTGCGTTCTTTGATGTCTGTTTTGGCTAACGTAATCTATCTACATTGTCTTCTCCACATCTTTATACCTCCTTACCTCATTGTTGATTATCTCTCATGTGATTGCAGGAATCATAACAAAAATATGTCTGACGTCTGCTTTTTTTTCCCTTTTTTTCTTTTTTTTGGAGCAGCCTGCAGGTTTGTCTTGAGCACTCTTTGTATATTTGCATGTTTTGAATGTGGATGAAGAACATTTTCCCGCCAAGCTTGTTATCTCAGGGTGTTGCCAGAAGCTTTGAAATGAGCCTGCTCTTTGTTGTGCCTCTCTCCTTTCACTTTCATCGTTGCTTTCTCTTTCTTTCTGAATACGTAAGTGTTATCAAAGTCTGTAAAAAGCCCCGTTCCACCTTTCCTGTAACCCTATTATTTATCTTGCAGACGGATAATTATGATATGCTCATAATGTTTTTGGGACTTTCAGTTTTCTTTTTTGCCAGTGAGAAACAAAGAACATAGAAATCACTTTAGAAAAAAACTGAAATTTCCATAAAAACTGCTAATAACTTGTAATTTCTGTTTTCCTCGTAGATGAGTGATTTCATGCCAGGCTGAACCATGTTGTGTTTATAGAGCTTTTTCCACAGCAGATATCTAACTTTAAAAGCATGAGTGGAACTGAAAACATTGGATCCACCCTGTACTCGAGGTCTTCAGCTCAGAAAATTTGGACTAATACTGCACTTTTGTGCAAAACCTTCTTTAAAAAATGTTATCAGACATTAACCCTCCTGTTGTCCTCGAATCAAGGAAGGAAGGAATGGAGGAAGAAGGAAGGAAGGGAAGGAAGAAAGAAGGATGGGAGGGAGGAAGAAGGAAGGAAAGGAGGGAGGGAGGAAAGAAGGAACAGTCAAAACAGACGGGGTCAATTTGACCCGGGAGGACGACACAAATGTTAAACATTCAGAATAATAAGAAGTTATGTTATTCTACGTCTCTTTTATGTGCAGTAAACTCACATGCTTCTCTGCTGAAAGGTTTCAGTCCTGTTTCACCTCTGAACTCTTGGTTGGGTGTGATCAGAAGTGCGCTAACCACAATACTGATCTCAGGGTGTGTATATATACTGGAGTAAACTTTTCACACCACTGCAACCCGATGAGAAGCCAACGTTAACTCTCAAAATGAGGAGTTTTAAAATATTTGAACATTGCTGCTTGTGCACGCTCAATCAGTGTTAACATCAAAGGCCAAAAGAACAAGAAGAAGAAGGATCCAAGAAAAATGAAATAAGATGAATACAAATCAATTAAAAAACATCTTAAGTCTCTTTATGAGCCTTCTTTCTGTAGTATAGTGCTTAATTTATTGTAATTGTGTGCACCTGATTTAAATTGACCCCGTCTGTTTTGACTGTTCCTTCTTTCCTCCCTCCCTTCCTTCCTTCCTCCTTTCCTCCCTCCCTCCTTCTCTCTTTCTTTCCTCCCCCTACCTTCCTCCCTCCCTCCTTTCCTTCCCTTTCTGTCTGTCTGCGTCATGTGTTCATTACCCTAAACAAATTTTTTAGTAAGTCAAGTTCACAGATGTTTTTCTCGTCTGTTTTGATTATATTTAAAAGATCCTGTTTGCCAGCTGTCTTAATGTAAACTGATGTTGAGGTTTTTTCTTCAAACGTCATTATTTTTGCCTTTCAGAAACACGTGCATTCAATTAAATATGAAACTTTTACAACCACAACATGTCAAAAAACTTGCATACAGGTCATCTCTTGCATCAAACTATCCATTAAACTAAGTCCTTACACTACTTTTGCAGACTACCAGTAGTAAGTTTTCTCTTTCTGTTTCTCCTCCCAGCCCCCTCACTCAGTCTCAGGCTATGTGTGTGGCTTGTGGTTTGGATTCGTGCCCATGGACTATAGAACAAGGCCCCCCAGTGTGCTGTTTTCCACATTCCTCGGCCCTGACATCAGCTCCGGTGCAGGAAGAACGCTGCCTCAATACACCAAGCGGCTGTGTGCGGGAAGAGGCCCCCCCCCCAACCTCCCCCCTTGACCCCGGCAGTCTGGCTGGCGGACCCCCCGGCCCCTCCCCGCTCTCTGACAGCAGAGGAACCCACTACAATACAATCAAAGGGATGCTTTACATACCACATGTTGTTTTGCGGTATAAATTAGATGGAGATGCCCAACGATCGTTAAGATGGATTAGCCCCCCCCCCCCCCATAGACGAGCCATATGGAAATTTAGGTCACATGCTGAATGTAAATATTATGCTTTGCAAAATTTGTAGCATGAAGTCAACTGATGGTTTGTTTAGTTTCGGTTTCCAGCCTGTAGCGTTTTTGGCCTCGATAGTCTACTGTAGTCATTTTGGAGCATGTAAATGAATCCAGACGACTTCGCATTTGTGTGTTTATGCATATATTTCCCCTAAACATTAAGATGCACATTTTGAGTTTGTACTTCCAAAATGATAAATCCTCTTTGGGGAAATATAGGTTTATAGGTAAAAAGGTTTGACACTTGATATGTCTCAGATATATGATAGATATATGGATTCACTGTTTAACCCTCCTGTTGTCCTCAAGTCAAGGAAGGAAGGGAGGAAGAAGGAGGGAGGAAGGAAGGAAGGGAAGAATGTAGAGGGGAGGAAAGAAAGAGGGAGGAAGGAAAGAAGGAAGGGAGAAAAGAAAGGAAGGAATGAGGGAAGGAAAGAAGGAGGGAGGGAGGACGGAAGGACAGAAGGAAGGAAGAAGGGGGATGGAGGAAGGAAAGAAGGAAGGGAGGAAAGAGAGAGGAAGGAAAGAAAGAGAGAAGGAGGAGGGAGGAAGGAAAGAAAGAAGGAAGGGAGGAAAGAGAGAGGAATGAAAGAAAGAGAGAAGGAGGAGGGAGGAAGGAAAGAAAGAAGGAAGGGAGGAAAGAGAGAGGAAGGAAAGGAACAGTCAAAACAGACGGGGTCAATTTGACCCAGGAGGACGACACAAAGGATAAGACACAAGAACAGATGATAGAAGAGATGTTTAAGATGTGAAAACTCAAGATGGACAATAGCAAATTCAACAGAAGTAAAAAGTTTGGTAGTTTAGGCAAATATAAAAGAATATAAATATCTTTATCTATCATCCATCATCATATCTATATACAGCTATATCAGTAATTAAATCAATTACAGACATCTCGATGATGAGTCAAGGAAACTACCGCTCTCTAAAAAACCTGCCCCCTTGAACTTCATTTAAAAGTCCCTGAAAGTCCCTAAAAATACTTCTTTAATGACTCATCCTCTTACTGTAAGCGATGACTTCCTGGACATTTCTGTTTTGGTTCACAGATTTCTGTAATTATTTGTTTATTCTGTGTTCTTTCTTAATTGATTTCCGCTCAGTTGGAAAAGGGTCACGTCACTTCACACTGAGTATTAAGCCAATATGTGACAGCTGTTGGGTTGTTTGCTGATGATACTGTCCGTCAAATCTGATTAAACCACTCCCACACTGTGATAAAGCAGATTAGCACAGTTTTTTTTTTGTTTATTTAACCCTCCTGTTGTCCTCAGGTCAAGGAAGGACAGCAGGAAGGAAGGAAGGAAGGAAGGAAAGGAGTAAGGATGAAAAGAGGAAGGAATTTAGGAGAGAAGGAAGGAAGGAAGGAAGGAAGGAAAGGAGTAAGGATGAAAAGAGGAAGGAATTTAGGAGAGAAGGAAGGAAAGGAGTAAGGAGGGAGGGAGGAAAGGAGGAAGGAAGGAAAGTAGTAAGGACGAAAAGAGGAAGGAATTTAGGAGAGAAGGAAGGAAGGAAGGAAGGAAAGGAGTAAGGGTGAAAAGAGGAAGGAATTTAGGAGAGAAGGAAGGAAAGGAGTAAGGAGGGAGGGAGGAAAGGAGGAAGGAAGGAAAGTAGTAAGGACGAAAAGAGGAAGGAATTTAGGAGAGAAGGAAGGAAGGAAGGAAGGAAGGAAAGGAGTAAGGAGGGAGGGAGGGTGTATATACATATACACATAAACAACCAACTAAGATAAAAAACAAAAGTAAATAAATAAATAATATATTTATAAATATAACATAATAGATATATATAATTATATAAATAAAGAAATAGAATTTAAAATAAATAATTAAATTAATTAATTAATTAAATATGTATATAAAATAAATAATTAAATGCGAATATAATGAAATCATAGCGAAAGTCACAGCCCCAAATATAAGTGCATAAGGTGTTAGGGTAAGGGTTGTAAGGGTTAACATTTTGAAGTCTTTTTTCAGGTTATAGATAAATCCTTCAGATTATAACGAAGGATGTTGTTTTGTACTTTGGGTACATCATAAAATCAGGCATCCTCCTCTTTCTTCTCCACCATGGCTTCTTTTCCCTTATAGGGGAATCTCTGTGTGAATGTTTTCAGACTCAGAAAAGATGACCTTCAGCTCAGCATTGCCAAAATTGGAGCGAGATTGTCGAGGTTGGTGGTTGTGAGTCAAGATTGTTTATTGATGCTCTCTTCCGTTACCCTCCTGTTGTCCTCAGGTCAAGGAAGGAGGGAGGAAGGAGGAAGGAAGGAAGGGAGGAAGAAGGTAGGAAGAAGGTAGGAAAGGAGGAAGGAAAGGAAGGAGGAAGGAAGGGAGGAAGAAGGTAGGAAAGGAGGGAGGGAGGGAGAAGGAAGGAAAGGAGGGAGTAAGGAATGGAGGAAGAATGATGGAAAGGAGGGAGGAAGGAAGGGAGGAAGAAAGAAGGAAGGAAGGGAGTAAAGAGGGAGGGATGGAGGAAAAGAGGAAGGAAAGAAGGAGAGAAGGAAGGGATGAAGGAAAGGAGGAGGTGAGGAAGGAAGGAAGGAAGGAAATGAGGAAGGAAGGAACAGTCAAAACAGATAGGGTCAATTTGACCCGGGAGGACGACAGGAGGCTTAAATTAGCATTTAGTCTTGTAACCAAACTCGAGTCAAAACAAAACAAAACAATGAAGTTTAAAACCAGTCGGTCAAAATGTTACGTTGACCTTTTCGTTGGTGACAGTCAACACCAGTTCAGTTCCTCTGTTGTTTCACTTCTGCGTTAAGTGAAAGACAATTTATGGCGCTTCTATTTGAGCTCACAATGTTTTCACTACTTCTTTTTTGCACTCCTAAAAATGGAAGTTGTGTCTGGACTCTAAGCCGATGGCGTCCTCAGGTTTTTGGCTTCTTGCCTGCTGTGTGTATATTTGATACTGACTTCTTTCCGCATGCAGTCATTCAATGAGGTATTCAGGCTCACGGCCAAACTTCACCTCCTGATTAAGCCTTGTGTCGGGTTTCTTCTGCTAAGTACAAGGCCAAGTGTGTGTGTGTCTGCATGGGAGGGCGAGGGGGTTGGTTTAGGGGGCGGAGGGTGGAGGGTGAATGAGAGCTGAGTGGGAGGCTTAGAAACGTGGGAGGAGGAGGAGACATCAAAGACGAGGGGGGGGAAACCGGATCGCTCGACAAAGGGGTTCAGAGACAAAGGAGAGGCGATCCGCCGTGCGACCGTGAACGCCACGCATGCCTCCGCTGTCTGGCTCCATTCAGCTTTTCACTCATTCAGCTTTATCGGACCCCAGTAACCGAGACAAGCAAATTGTCCGTTGAAATTTTTAAGTATTTTGTGGTTTGAGTGTTTGGGTTTAATGTGTGTTAAGGTTGTTGTGTGGTTTTTTATTTCTTTTGGAAAGTTTGTTGGGTTTTTTTCATTGCTTTTTTTTTGTGTGTGTGTGAGTATTTTAGTCATGAAACCAGACTTTACTTCTCATCTACTCCTACTACTTCCTTACTCACCCACCTGTCTATACTGTATGTTGTGTTTTCCCCCCCGCCAATCTTTTCAATATGAATTATTTCATCTTCTTACTGGTACTGTACGACTCCCTCCCACGCTGCCTGGTTGTCTGATATGCTCTGACTGTTTCTGACTGGTGTTGTTACAGATACTGGTCAGCAAGCAGATGGAGATGGGAGGGGTCGTCTGCTCGTACCTGCCTCTCTGGGCTCGGCAGAGGGTAGCCTATAAAAGGACCGCCTTTCTGGGGGTCTCCCTGTCTCTCAGTTGGGCCTGCAGCCTTTTTTTTCTTTTGCATTGGTTTACATTTTAGGAAGGAAGGAGAGAAAGGAGGGAGGAAGGAAAGGAGGAAAGGAAAAAAAGGAAGGACAGAGGAAAGAAGGAAGGTAGGAGGGAGGGAGGAAAGAAGGAAGGAAGGAGGGAGGGAGGAAGGAAGGAAGAAAAGGGGAGGGAGGAAGGAAAGAAGGAAGGGAGGAAAGAGAAAGGCAGGAAAGAAAGAGAAGGAGGGAGGAAGGAAAGGAGGAAAGGAAAAGAAGGAAGGACAGAGGAAATAAGGAAAGAATGAAGGTAGGAGGGAATTGTAGAATTTGTTCATAAATTAGTTATTTCGATGGGAATATCTGTGTTTGGCCTCCATTCTCGTTGCCAGCCTTGAGCCAAATGGTAACAATGCTCAGTGTTCATCCCTCGACTATCTTCAACACAACGGTGAGCACAAACCAGACGGTGAAAAAAAGACACATTTTATCTGAAGTCCTTTCTGCTTGACTTTAAAGGATAACTACCGCTTTTTACAACCTGGACCTTATTTCTAGCATAAAATACGATAATTTACTCACCCAGAAAACTTGAGTGTCATTTGGCTCAATGATAAACCGGGCTGTGGTAGAGACTTGAAATGACATCATCCAGATCAGAGGTTAGTAGGTCAACCTACAGACCCCGGATGTTGATAACATGCCACCACGGGCTCGGAGGGGAATAGCACTAACGTATCATAACAAAATATTGGTGAAATTAACTAGTTTCGTGGCAGATAATGCGTTATAAAGAGTCTGCGCTTCGGTGCCCCGTGTACTCGCATTATACGGATATACGCGGCGCAACACTGGAGCTAATTTCGTCTGAATGACTCCAAATGACACCAAAGTTGTCTGGGTGAGTAAATGATCGTATTTTATGCTAGAAATAAGATCCAGGTCATAAAAAACGGTAATTATCCTTTAAAGTCTGCAACATGTTCACATTGGCCGAATTACAATCATGTTTATTTTCATGCTTGATGATGAACTTTCTGATCCAGCTGCGGTTCTCATCTGAGCTGCATGTGTAATTGCTGTCTATGTGAGAGCTGATGGAGCTCAGACAGTGCTGATATCTCACTGGTGACACATGAAAATCCTGTCTGAGCTGAAAATGATATTTTTCTGGATTTTAAGTCCAACAAAGAAAATAAGAAGCTTCTATGTTTCCTGTGTGAGTGAGCAGGATTGAAACAAACAAATGCTAAACTGTTCCTGTGTGAATGAGAATTAAACATCTTCTTTCTCTTGTATTATTTAACCCTGTTTGGTTATTAGCCTACAGTATAGTCGGTGTTTTACACACATAACAGCATCTGTTGGTGAAGATTGTAGTTGTAATTGCTTTGTTTGGCATAAAACATCAAAAACCAGACTGGTTGGTGAACATGTGTGAGCTTTATGCTGGTTAATGTTGTGTAAACCGTGTCACGTGGGTTTTTTTGGTATTTGAGTTTAGGTTTGGCTTTAACAGTTCATCTTGCTTCCAGCTAGTGCCACCAATCTCCGAACTTAAGAGTGTTGTGATCTTTTGTGTCAAGTTCAAATTTGGTGATTTCTGTCAAGCAAACAAGCCGTCTCCATGTCTTCTTAATACGTCCGAGGTCTCGACAGTACTTGATAATGATTTTAATTATGCAGCCCATACATCAATGGAGAGAGTAGACAGGAGTCCAGGATGTCTTGTATTGAAAAGGTTTATTTACTTGTACAAGGAGAAGTGAATGAATGATCAGTACACGTTACATACCCTGATGTTTCCTTCAATTCTGAAGTTTCTCTCCTCCGGGGATAGACTTTAAACCACACAGATAATGCCCAGGTTGAGCCATGCCCAAATATGGGCAGATCCAACACATCTACAATATACAGAATTTAGTCTACTGGTCTATAGACAAAATATTGCTTAGATCTCACTCAGGACCTTTGTCCAACACTATCAAACCTCTGACTCCAGTTACCTTTACCCCATTCAGGGACAACAGTCAAACACATATCTGACCTCGGCTGCCATAGCAACACTATCAGAATGCCTCGTTTTCCCCAAAAGGAGCAGACTCACTGCTTACTACGATCTCAAAGAGAGACAGTGTCTAAACCTATCATTTGGTGAGGCCTTGCTATGACCGCAAAGCCTAGTTTGACCCAGTGCATATTAATGATGGAAAATCAGTACTGACCTCTAGTTTGAGGAAAAGATTAGAGGAAGAGCCCAAAATGGTGGAACTTACCATCACTTATTAGCTGCTAGTTGCTCACTTTTATTTAACCTCCTCAGCCTGAACATAAACTGCTTGTTAGTCAACACGAATAAATACTGAAAATGTCTTTTGTGAATAAACTGTGGCAACAAACGAGCTAAATGTGCTTTTTAGCTTCATAGCTTGGGGAGCTTTTATCTCCATTTCAGTCACTCTATATTCAACAACATGATGCTCAGTCCTGACAACAAAATGACCAGAGGGAGTAAATATTCCCAACAGGGAAAACAAGCGAACGCTCCGAGAGCTACTGTAACTAACAGTATTAGCATGTTCCCAGCTGGTTAGTCTGTTAGCCGTTAGCTTGCCTGCTATGTCACCAAGCCTCTTCCACTATGGATTTTGCAAAGTAGCTAAACTTAATTGTACCACTTTCTGGTTGGACTGGGTCTTTACTTTATCTGTTTATGTCCTCAAAGTCAGTAATATTGTCCAAATGGATCCTTTGTGGAGTTTTATGTATAGAATGAGCTATTTTTATTGAAGCTTTGACTGAGAACTTATCAATCCTTTGTTTTAACCTTCCTGTCGTCCTCCCAGGTCAAATTGACCCGTCTGTTTTGACTGACTGTGAAGGAAGTTCTGTCTGTCCTTCCTCCCTCCCTCCTTCTCTCTTTCCTCCCTTCCCTCCTTCCTTCTTTCCTCTGTCCTTCCTTCCTTTACTTCTTCCCTTCCTTCCTCCCTCCTTTCCTTCCTTCCTTCTTCCTTCCTCCCTTCCTTCCTTTCCTTCTTCCCTTCCTTCCTCCCTCCTTCCTCCTTCCTTCGTTCTTCCTTCGTTCTTCCTCCCTTCCTTCCTTGACTCAAGGACAACATGAGGGTTAATATTGTGATGTTAATTTTTTCAAGGTGGATGCCATACTTAAACCACTTAATATGGCTTAATATACTAATTTGTTTCAGTAGTCTACAATAAATCAGCGGCTCTGTCAAATAAAACCTGTGGGAATTTAAAAAAGAGAAAAATGTTTTTAATACATTTAGCTGTGATTGTATGTTGTGCGTGCGACTTCATACTTTGATTGTTCAACGACTCTGTATGTATGTATTTGTAAGTCTTTGATTCTTTCATTCCTTAATTCCTCCAATATTGTCAATGTATCTGTGATAAATCTTCTGTGTACACAATGTTAGTTTGTTGAGATTTATTATTGAGTCTAAGGTTGACGATGTGCGCTAATCCTGCAGCACCCATGGGTGGGACGGATATTTATTCAATGACACACTGTGACTGATAAAAATCCAATCAGTCCTCACAGTGTTTTACTTTTTTTTTAAAATGTAATGAAATATAATAGCGTTGGAGGTCTTTGAGAAGCATAAAACACCAAGAACCAAACACCTGGACTGCTTGAATTACAAAATACACCTGGTCCAATCTTAACACATACCTTCTTTCTTGTTGTTTCACCATGGTGACATCATATATACCACAGAAAGCCTGACACATCCAATAGACTCCTTAGTAATGTCCCACTAAGAAACAAAATATGCCTCAACATGTCTGAGAAATCCAGCTGAGTCTGTTCTTCCATCCTTACATCACTGTTACATGTTAGGTTCACATCCTCCTCGCCAGGTGGAGTATTGGTGTGTTTACAGGTGCTTGAGTAATGCTGTAATTGGTGGGAAGCTCCTGCTGTCTGTTCTCCTGCAAGTTTTTAACTCCACCCAAAACAGCTTAGAGGCGAAAATGCTGAATTAGCAATCGTAATGCAATCTTTTTATATCTTTCATACAGTATTGAACTTCTTTATTTTTGAGTCCATGTTGACTTTGACTACTTTAATTTTAAACAGGGATACTGTCTCTGTGGAGTTTCGAACAGCGGCTGTCTTCGGCTTCACGTCATTCCTTAAGTGTCGCTGGTTTCTCAATGAAAAAGAAAGCATTCAATCAAAACTTCTGGCTGTATGATAAGTATGATCAGTATGTTCAGTATGATCAGTATGTCCCAACACTCACAATATGGCTGAACACAAACAGCTGAGTAACAAAGGGAAACAGTGTATTCAGTCGCATGTATGCTTGGTCCATATTAAACATATATGGGTGTATATTAGAGAAGGGATTTTCAGCTATGGTCAGCAGCTTAAATATACTTTTCTCCTGTGCTTACGATTGAGCTTTTTTAAAGCACTTTAAATTGTAATCTTTCATTTGCACTCTATGTTTAATGATTTTAAAGCAAATCAAATCATTATTTAATGCTACAACCTTATATGTAATGCTGTGCATGATATAAATATATACACAGTAATATGGTCCTTATATTTGATATAGTATTTTTATGTAATATGATGGCAGCTTGAGTCCTGTTTTTTAAGGAACATAAAACTATATCTAGATGTTTATGTATATACGTATATATGTGTATATATTTATATCTCTATGCACGTTTACTATTACTCTCTAGAAAAGGTTTTTCTTTTTTTCTATTGATGAATTGAGACAAATGTACTACTGGTGTGTTAGGTCACATGACTAAGCCATGGGACTTTTAAAAGATGGTGTCTCTGAGGATTCTCACTTTATGAGCATCTGAAGAAGAGCCAGTATTATTAAATTCTACCTGCAAGGGAGCGCCTATGGTGTGCAGACTTTTCTCTTTTCTCTATCTGTGTATGACACTGATGTACAGTATAAGTGGTAGAGTTTGTGTTTATAAGTATATAAATGTATGACATATATCACAAGTGGATCCATTAAAGACTGATGCAATGTTCACATCTTTTCTAGTTGTTTAAGCTATTGTTTCACTTGTGAATTGAAAGCTGCTTTTATCTTTTTTCAGGTGTTTCATATTTGCAAACCTTTTATAGGCAAAAGATGACCGAGCAAAGGTTGCTGTAAATTTGCCACCTGTTGTGAATAATTATGCTGCAACCTCCGAAGTCATCAGATCTTTTGAGCAATGTGTCAGTGGCCTTCAACCACCGTCACTAAATCTTTTATAGAGGAATGATGTTCGTGCCTCCAGGCTTGGAAGAAAAACTAGGCCAAAGGGCAGCTGATCTGAACTTTTTTAATGTGTCATCCTTCCCTATTTTACACATGAGACATGAGATTAAATACACCCTTATTACATCATTTAAAACCGATTGGTCAGGATTGCCACACACCAAAAGCGTCAACTCTCTGAGGTGTGGTACGTGGTGTCTCAGGGGCAACAGACCACACACACACACATCTCACAGTATTACTGGGTGTGATGAGGATTTCTATTTCCGACTCCAAAGACAGCTCTGCCTTCAGTAATTATCTCTAAGAACAGTGCTGAAAAATAACCTTCACATTTACTCAAAGTACTGTATTTATGTACAATTTTAAGGTACTTAACTGGGTTTTTTTTTTATTTACAGGAAAGAAATTGTGCTTGTTTATTTTTTAGTGCAGATTACCCAACAGTATAAAAGTTGATATTATTTTGACACAGTGAATATTATTTTCCAAAGTGACACAAGGAAGGAAGTTTATTATTATAACAGTTATTGGAGAACAAAGTGAGAATTTAACTATAATATAATTAAAGATCAACAGAATAAATGTGAAAAAAGGTGTACAGCTCTCAATATACAATATAAAAACAGATGTGTACTGTAAGGAATAATTTACATTTTTAGATATAAATACATAAAAATTGACAAAATCTTGTGAGCAGATAACGGACAGCCAGATAACCAAATTTTACAAGCAGTTAAATTGCTGTTTTATCTTTGTTCTGAAGCATTTTCCCTTCACAGGAAGTATGATGCATTTCCTTCGTTCCTTATATGGAAGTTCCTGCCTTGAGGAGGATATTAAATTGGTGAGATATGCAGAAAGGCTTTGAGTAATGAGTAAACTAATCAGGGCCAGGCTTTTATGATACTGTATAAAGATTACTATGATAAGACTGGGAAGGGTGATAAACCTCAGAGACAGTGTTGAGTGCAAATTTTCAAAAGATGCTTACATGCCCTTGTGCTTCATAATGCATTATCTAATTATAATAACCGTCTAAATGAGTAGTTTTACTTTTGATAAAGGAATAATTCAACATTTTTGAGGAATGTGTTTAAACTTGTAGAATCAGATAAGACGGGCGATACCACTTTCATATAAATATGTGAGGCTACAGTCAGCAGCAGATTAGCCTACCTTAGTATGAAGACTGGTAGCACAGGGAAACAGCTGGCCAAAGGTTAATACAGGTTAAATGAGTCTTCGCTGGTTGCATGGCAACACCACAGTGGCATGACTCCAGGATGTCACTGCTGCCAAAATGTATTTACCAAAATGTGTCTTTAAGTACACTTTGATGATCGAAGTTTGTGGACAAATTGAGGACTTATACATTGTACTGCTTATGCATATTACCACTTTTGCTTAAAGAACGCCCCAGATTACATATTTAAATATCGTGCATGGGACAATAATGTGTGTCTGATATGGTTCCACAAAAAAAGTATAGTTATGACTTTTAAATGTAAAAGAAAACACAACAAAAACAAACACCTCCTGCACTTCAACTACAACACTTACTCATGTCTCCACATGCGCAAGTGCCACTTATCATGTCTTTCAATACACATGTGTCCTTTCCAACATGTGTTGTATGTGCTGCACATGTATATGCTCCTGACTATCTGATACAATATCTGATAAATCCAATTTAATTACCTTAAATGAATTTATAACCTGATAATGAGTGAGACTCACACCAGCACTCCTCTCTGTACAAACCATTGTACATTTAAATCTTCATAATGTCAAAGCATTTAATTTAATTGTTGTACTGATTTGTATTGTTTGTACTGACTGTCAGACAGGATGAGGCCAACACCTTGTGAGACATACCACAATGCTTCAGACGGACAGGTTCGGACCAGCTTTGAGGTTGAATTAGACTCAGCGCAGTCTGAGACACACACAGAGGAATGTGCACTCTTGTGGTTTGTTTGATATGCACCCAGTGTTTGGTGAAAACTTCTCCACTGGGAACATCACAAACCGAGTTGAAGTCAGCAAAGGACAGGGCTTGTGTTTGCTGTCAACACCAACTAATGTTCTCCTGCTGTGATCAAGCTGCGCACGTAGCACACACACACACACACACACACATACACACACACACAAAGGAGAAGTAGGAGAATAGGCAGCATTCTTGAGTAGACAAAGACCCTTTGTCTCCTAGTTGTTATGTTAACCCCCTCTAGTGGTAGAAAACCACAGTGGAAATCTCCACACAATGACGAACTTAACAAGAATTCCACCTATGTATTTCCTCATTTTTCGTAAAGAGGAAGCAGGTAGATCTAAGTTTGACGTGTTGTTTCCAGTGTGACCGTGCTTGTGAGAGGAAATAATGCCCACATGAGGATGAGGAAATAACTTGTGGATATTTGTGATCACTTTTTTTTTTTTAAAGGAGAAGAAAGAGAAGAAGCAGTCTTTGTTGATGAGTCGCTTTTCGTCCCCAGAGACTCGTGTTTGAATATGAGGGAGAGCCCCGCTGACTTCCTGTTAAACTGGGATAACACCTACTTTCTGCCTGCGCTTTAAAAATTCAAATTTGCTTTATTGGCATGACCATGAAACACACAGTACACAGTATTACCAAAGAAGGTTGTACAAGGTTAACCTTTAAACAGGCATGAGTGGAAAATTACATGCAAAAATGATCATTTCTATTTACTTTGAGGTTACTAGTTATCTCATTTCCACAAATAATTTATGAAATATTTTACATGCATTTTAGATACATTGCACTTGTATTAAGGTATAAAAAATGTATGTATCTGCTGGTGCACACAAGACTAACAGGCTCATGGCGACAAATTAGTCATATTAGTGTGATATTATGTATTATATGATGTATATATTGTTTTTTGACCTGTCACAGTAGGAAAAGCACAGGAGTAAATAATAAAATGATGCTGCTACTCTCAGATTAATTAAACCGTCACAGAGTCTATAAGAATATATAAAATAATAGATATGATAACTGAGATATGATTTAGTTTAAACATTGCAAATCCAATGCAAAACTGAAAGATGAGTCAGATTACGAAAGAATTCAGTGCAGTTTCACGTGTGGTTTCTCTTCAAGCTGCGACATGGTTGGACAGGTTTCTTGCCCAAGTCATTTGTTTTGGTCTGAAGACGTGACAGACATCAAGTTTTCACACAGTTTTGACGTTTTTATTTTAGTGAGAGAGAGAGAGAGAGAGAGAGAGAGAGAGAGAGAGAGAGAGAGAGAGAGAGAAAAAAAAAGTGGTTCTTCTGTCTGTCTACAAGCCACAGCGATGCAGGAAGTGTTGCACTGTCTGTACTGTTTCGCTTTTTGCTGGCTGATCTGTTTCTGTTTTATATTGTTATTTAAATCATGTGTCTTGGTCACTCAGATAATCTTTAAATCCCTCTGTGTGTCTCTCTACATGTCTCAAACAGCAGAAAAGTTAACTTTCATTTTTGTCTCATTGGCACAGAACAGACTGACTGTGCTGCTGAAGTCTTGCTTATATCTTTCTGTCGGTCTCTCGCACTTCCCCCTCCGTATTTGGTTACTGAGTCATTAACTGGAAACACCCACGCAAAAAAACGTGCATGAGCATGCACGCACACACACACATTCTCAATTCTCTCTTATGGGAAGTTTTTAAGTACCACTGAATTTCTTTTGGATTTAATGTTTACAAGAGAGAATGGATTCAATTCAGTATTCTTCAAACCATAAATGAGAGCTAAGGACAAAATTGAGCTTGAAGGGGAACAACACATTTCATCACAACAACCATTTGATTGCTTCCACTGCTATAAAACAATGTAGATTATTGACTTTTCAAAACATTTATTTCTTTATTGTAAAACACCTCATGATATATTATCTATCAACACAATTAAACCCCTTAAACTCAGAGATAATGACTCACAGGTGGGGCAGAACATTTTATTAAAAAACATGTGTTGAATGACTGAGCATTTTTTTTTTTTTTTACAGCTTTAGGACTTTTTTTGTCTATTAAATTTTAGTCCAGGTTTCAAAGTTTGCATAGATTCAAGAGGCGTAAGTAAAAGCTGCTTTGGAGAACATCATAATATAAAATGACGCACATGAAGTGTCACATCGAGCGGTGTTGTTGCGACGTTACACAAAATATATGAAGAAATTTAAGGGGAGAGTTTAAAGTTTAAGAGTTTAAAAGTTCAATTTGCGCAAATCAAACACATGAAAAACATATTTCTCATTTGTGATCACATGGTGTCACAAAATTCAGATATTTTTTGTTTTATATACTGAGATTTTAAGATATTTGCATGTTAAAAGTTTTGAATATGCCTTTAAAGACACATTTTTGTAGTTATAATAAGAACTTAATTGATCTCAGGAGGGGAAATCGAGTAATGCTGACAATCCTCAAACTTCACCACACACAGTTTTCATGCAGACTTTTTTTTGTTTTTGTTTGAAAGTAATTCAAAGAAAAAACTGTCCAACATGAAGTCTGTGGATTGTCCAGGATAACTGAGGCAGCCTCTCTTGTGGGGTGGCATTGGTTTTGAAATTTCTGGTATTGAGGTGGAAACTTTAAACACATATGAGTCATAACCTCCTCCAGTGTGTAATAATGAAACCTCCCACATGGGCTAAATGACAATATATGTAAAGGCCATAGCGTGATGATTCATTGGCATCTCCAGACCACTTGTGCCCTTTAAAACATCTGCATTTGATATATTTCCCCAGTTCTTTCATGTTCTGCTTTTCCTCTAATGTGAAATTTGAGTGAACTAACCCTTTTAGAAAAATACCCTTCTTTCACATGCAAAGGCTGCAGGTGAAGTAGATCACTTTCGGAGATAGAGGGAGGAATGTGCAGACTTGCAAAAAACTGACTCGTTTATTGCTTATATCACAAAATGAACAACAACAGCAGTGTGAGAACTTCGGTGTTCTTCAGGTCACACACTAGATTATAGCAATTGTTAGGAAAGGAAAACGAAGGATTGCTGAGTTGGATCACCACGCCTCTGTTTGCTGTTGATACCTGTTCACCTGTTGTATAGTACAAAAATGATATGGATGAACAGAATGCAGTCAGGCAGCGTTACTGTCATGCCTCAATGCAACTTTGAAGCATTTGTCAGAGGTTAAAAAAATAAATGAATGACATTTTTGGTTATACTAATGTTTCAGGGTTTGGTTGTGCACGTAAGCAAACTAATCTGCAAACCAAAGCCTGAGAATAGACACTGTACTGTACAAATGTCAAGTTTGCACAATCCTCATGCTATATTCACTGTTACATAAGCAGACGTCTGTCATTATTATTCTCCTAATGAGTCAAAACAATGTTGTTGAACAGAACCGTGAGACCTTAACTAGTACCACTTTGTAAATGATCAAAACTCTCTAACAAAATTATACATTTATTCCTCCAAATTATGAGCTCATTATTGCGTATTGCATGTGTTGTTTTGCTCATGCAGCCCTTTGCCTCGTTTTTAGCCCGAGTGCCAAACACTGGAGGGCATTGTACATTCAAAAACACAGGGTTGCTTGTTTCAGGGCAATAATTTCATAAGAACTTCAGGGCAGCTGTGTTTGTGTCTTCATGCTGCCATCTGCTGGCGGTACTGGAGAATTGTTCATATAGATGTAAACAGTGTAAAATCTATATATGAGTATTAAACAGATTCACATTTTTGTGAATTGGAGATGTAAAATGATGTATTGTAAATAAATCCCCAAACCCAGATATTTGATTAAGGGCAGAGGTTTCAAACTCATTTTCATTCAAGGGCCAGATACAGCCCAATTTGATCTCATGTGGGCCGGACCATTAAAAAGATGGAAAGGAAGGAGGGAAGAAAAAAAGGGAAGGAAGGAACGGAAAGGAGACAGGAAAGAAAGATGGACGGAAGGAAAGGAGGGAGGGAAGAAAGATACTGAAGACAGAAGAAAGGAAGTAAGGAATGGATGGAAAGAAGGAGGGATGAAAAGAAAGGAACGAAGGAAGGAGAGTGGGCCGGATTGGACGCCTCTGCGGGCCGGTTCTGGCCCCGCATGTTTGACATCCCTGATATAGATGTAAACAGCGTAAAATCTATATATGTATATTAAAAAGATTCAAATCTTTGTGAATTGGAGATGTAAAATGAGGACCACATACATCCCAATTTGATCTCATGTGGGCCGGACCATTAAAAAGATGGAAAGGAAGGAGGGAAGAAAAAAAGGAAGGAAGGAACAGAAAAGGAGACAGGAAAGAAAGATGGAAGGAAGGAAAGGAAGGAGGGAAGAAAGATACTGTATGATGGACGGACAGAATGAAGGAAGGAAGAAAGGGAGGAAGGACAGAAGAAAGGAAGTATGGAATGGATGGAAGGAAGGAGGGTGGGCCGGATTGGACGCCTCAGCAGGACGGTTCTGGCCCACGGGCCCCATGTTTGACATCCCTGATTTAGGGGATTCATTTTTAAACAAAGCCTGGAAAGTGAAAGTTACAATGCAATCTTATCTAAAGGTAATCTACAGTAAGGGAAAACAGGGGAATTACAAAGGAAGTTTTGATGAAGTAAGGTAGTCAATCAATTTACTGCCACCATTGAATTAATCATTGCTGTGCAACTTCTTTACAGGCCTGGAAGTTACTGTAAACACTTCTGTTTTTCTGTAACATGATAAAGAGGGTTTGACTGTTGTATATCTGCCTCCAGCTCAAAAAACAAGAAGCTGTAAAAATGTGAAAATGTTATGAGCAAGGAAAGAAGCCATACTGTACATGTAACAAACTAATAACTTAAGTTCAAAAGTGGTAACGTTATGACAAGAAAAGAGAAATAATAGGTGACACTTCTAAAAAGCACAATTGTGGAACAAGAGGGTTGAACATTAAATGCAAAGGAAGTTGTCAAGGAAGGAGAAGCAGTGAAAGGAGAACTCGAAGCGAAATAACTCAGAACGCAACTACAAAAAGAAGATTAGAAAGTAGACCATTGAGCAAATTTTTTTTTGTGTGCCAGAAATGAATTATAGAGCTTAATGAAAATGAAACTTAATAGGGAAGGATGAGGTGTAAAAATGTAGCAAGAAAGAGCAAAATTAGGTTTAAGACAAGTGGTTTTGAATAATTTTAGGAACTCTTTAAGCTGGGAATACTACTATTTAACCAAAAGTCGTAACCATTGTGTTAACCATGAGCTCTACTGAGATACATCAACTCCAGACTTATAGCCAAAATGTCAGTGTAAGTTAAGTTGTGACAGCTATTCCCAAATTCACTTGCTATTTTTGTGTGCAGAGTCCTTCTAACTCAGTCACTACTAGATTTAAACTAGTGATGTACTAAATCAGATGGCTCCATTATCGCTACAGTACAGGCTAAATGTCTTGGCTAGTAAAGACTTTAGTAGGTTATTATGTAAGGCCAATGCTAGGAAATATCTGTAACCATCCAAAAATCATTCAAAATTAATTAACTATAAACTATAACTATGAAGTCACATCATAAGCTGCAAAAAATAGCAGTTTTAAGGGACCGAACATATTAACTGCAGCTCCATAGGACGATAAAGAAACATGCTAACGGTGTACTAACCTAACAATTATATTATCCTAACAGATATTACTTGCAAGTTGTTTTTGTCAAAAGTAGTTTAAAAAGTAATTCCCAGTTAATGTAAACTAATTATTAAACAGCATCCAAATCAACTGGTCAGATATGTCAACCATTAACTTCTTTTACTCCTCTTTTTAAGCTAACGTTAGATTTGTTTTGTTATCTAAATGAGAGTTAGACCTGAAAATTAACTACTAGATGTAAGTATTTAGTACCTCTTCATAAGGACTAGTTTGTGTCTTGTAACCTATTTTAATTTAATAAAGTGTAGAGCTACATTTAGTAAACACATTTACTTTATAACTAAGCTAAGTTTGAACTTACAGGAGATGTTCCTCACAGTGTTTAAATGCAGATGTAAAGGGAGTGGTTCAGCTTTGGTGTAGAAATCTACAGAGTTTCTCAAGCACTGCTGCTGCAATGGCCTTTTATTGTGAAGCATGTTGTGATATCTACCCTTGAAATGTAATAATAACAATAACAATACTAATAACTTTATTTGTATAGCACCTGTCATGCAATAATTGCAGCTCTAATTGCAAGTGTTTTGCAACAAAAATAAATTACATTACACGTGCTTCAAAGGAACATAAAAGGAGAATAGAGCAATGTTTAAAAAGAACTAAATAAAATAAATAAAAAACATTAATGGAATATAAGAATAAAAATGAATAAAAATAGTACATGGTAAAAGTAAAAACTAAGAAAATAGAACAAAAACAATATATAAAGTCAACTATTAAAAGAAGTGCATTAGTGACTGAAAAGCTAATTAAAAGCTAAAGTGAAGTTTTAGCTTTCTCTTAAATGTGCGACATAAATAAACTCTTACTCATAAGAAATAGTTCATCATTTTGGGAGATGAAATCATTTGCTTTCTTGCCAAGAGTTATATGAGAAGATTCCCACTTCGATGCCACTTTGATGTCTATTTGTTAAATATGAAGCTACAGCCAGCAGCATTTTAGCTTAGCTTAGCTTGGCTTAGCATAAAGACTGAGAGCAGGGGGAAACAGCTCGTCTGGTGGTGTCAATAAGGTAAGGTAAATACGTTTAACAGCAACTTTAAAGCTCACTAACACATTTTATATTGTTTGCTTAATCTGTCTAATAAACCAAAATCTAAAAAGTTAGTGCACAAATATCTGAGCATTGTTCTCATTTAACTCTTAAAAAATGTTAAATTGTTACTTTAAAAGTCTCTGTTAGCACAAGGAGTAAAATAACCCTAAAAAATAAAAATAAAATCATGTTGAAAAATCTACACCTGAGTAGACAGCTAAAAGAAATGTCTCAATCTTGTGGTGAAACTCAATTTGACCACTAGATGTCAGTGTTTCTCTTTAAGTCTGACTTCACTCAGTTTTAATTGAGTTTGTGCTCCACTTGTCGGTCTCTCTCTCTCTCTCTCTCTCTCTCTCTCTCTCTCTATTTGACTCTCTACCCCCACCCCCCCTCCAAACTCCCTCAGCCAAAATAATAAAATGCTGACTTCTCAAAGTGCAGTCAGTATGCCTGTCTCAGCATAGCAGCCCTGAAGCCTGAGAGAGAGAGGGAGAGAGAGAGAGAGAGAGAGAGAGAGAGAGAGAGAGAGAAAGGGGGGGGTTCAGGGGTGGGGGGAGAAAAAAAAGAGAAACAACTCTCTGGTTTCTAACTGCAGGCTCTGCCTTGCCGAGGGGCTTCAGCACTGCGCTTCTGTGAAGGTAGGTGTGAGGCTGCTTCCTTTCTTTCTCTGTGGCTCTGTGTGTTTTGGGGAAGGGACTTTCTTGCCGGCATGTTGGAGCTGATCCACACTTTAATCATCCCCTCTGTTTTTTGGGAGGTGTGTGTGTGTGTGGGGGGGGGGGGGGACTTCATTTATTCAACCCAGAACTTCGTGATTCTGGGTTAGGATGAATATAGGAGATATAAGTGAATTATTGTCCAAAAACCAAAATCTCATTGTGCAGAAGTTTGGTGACTTGACACTGAAACTTTTCACAATTTATATCACTTTGTGGGGGGCTGTTTTTTTCCCAGCTTCTGCAAGAGGGTCAGCCAAAAAACAAAACAAAATACTGTCACTCAAATGAAGCTATCACAGAGGTATGTGGAGGGGTTAAGCCTTCAAATAGCTGCCCATCGTTGTGCAGTTAATTCGTCACAGGGGATTTGGAGATGTTGTCTCAGTGGGCTGTATGAACAGTTTGGAGTACAAGAGGGTTAAGTTAGCCCTCTGCTCGTGCATCCCCTTCAGTTAAGACCCATTAGTGCCCCCCAAAAAATGAGGTGGATGGCTTTGTTACAATGTGTGATACCTCTGTGTGTTTGCAGCAGTTTGCAAACGTGTCACTTTTCTTAAAATAATATGAAATCAAACTTGGTGCAAAGCCTATGCAAGATCAAGATGTTCACAGGAGGCCTCGAAAAGGTTCTCCGATACAATCTGAGGCAGCAACCCAAACCGGGGAGGATTCACACGGCTGGAAGTAGCTGACTTGTGAAGCTAAAATTAAGCTGAGGGCTGATTTGGAATGTTACACTTGGGCGGTAAGACGTGGAGAAGGCGATCTGCGGATGGTGACAAATCTTCTGAGCCTGTTGGTGGCAGAGAGATCTTGGCCCTGGTCACGTAAAAAATCCTCTCAACCCCTGCTACTATTACAAAAGAAATATACCTCTCCCCAAAGAAAAAAGAAAAACTAAAGAGCAGTAAAACTTCGGAGGAGTGACTTCAAAGTTTATTTTCTGCCTCAGTTAAAACTAATACCCTGGCACAGGAGCTGGGTGTAAATCATTTTAGAGCATTTATGGGAGTATAACCTTTGTCACTGTGAAATCTAAACTCTTATAATGGTCTTTGACTTATTAAATGCACAGTAAATCCTCCAGTTGATTGCTTCAATGCACTGCTTTTTAAATGGAGTTCCCATTAGTGTTTAATGGATGAGAACAATACAAAACTGTACAAGCTCTCATGCACTAAATCATGGTTTTACTGCATGCATCTCCAAAATAAATCCACCTTTTTTTTCCCAGACACCCCCCCCCCCCCCCATCTCTGCTACAAAATTAGAAAACACAACTTGTCAGCGAATGACTCCATGAACTGACACACTGAATCAAACTGAAGCACAAGCCGTGAAATCTAATAATTTGCTGACTTTACCCCATTGAAAGAGGGCTGCAGGAAGAAAGCCAATAAGAGTTTCCATAATCACATCATGTTAGTTGTAATTTTTGACTATGCAACCCACACTTCATGCAGTTTTAGTGTAGTTACATTAGTCCTCTTCTCAACTAAATAGCCCCCTCATCCATCACAAATATTGGGCATTTACAATATAACATGATATCCATTAAATGTACTTTTAGTCTGCTTGATTGATGGACTTTGGCTGATGTGAGGCATCCCTATTTGCATGATTTCCAGACATTTCCGTATTATGAAGTGCCAAGTTGGATATGTCGGAGCTTCCTTTGGAAAAAATGAAGTGAATATATTCTATAGTTTTTCAACCTCTTGAGTTTAAAGTTCTTTGGATATCAGTCTTGGTTTTAGTTTTCTTATTACATTATTCATCATTTATAAAAGTTTAGCTCATCGTCCTGGTCTGCAGACAAAAAAAAAAGATTAAAGGATGACAACTTGGGTTTTGGGAACTTATGATGAGCCTAAAGAAAACAAGATGTACAAAGATTAGAAAATACATTTTTATTTAAAAGGATTTCTATTACATTTACTAATCATTTAATCCAAGGCAACTAAGCCTCGTCCTCAAGTGTAAAGCAGCTCAACGTAAAAACTTTATTTCTTAAGGCCGTGGTCACACTGGATGCCTTCGTTTTCTGCATTTGTCTGTCTGTTTTTGTACATACCTATCCCTGATTCACCACAATGTGAAATATAAACCACACTGTCATCAGTAGTCTATGGAGCCCACCTGAGGTCTGAGAAGAAAAAAAAAAGATCATTGGATTTGCAGTCAAGCAGAGTTTTGGAAACAACATTAACCGTACAGCCAGTCAAGTCAGGTTGTATTCACTGTTTTAAATTCCCTAAATTTCATAAAAGTATATTAGGACTTTCGCAATGGGATGTTGATGTTACAAACACTAAAGTAGTGCCTGTTAGGTGAACCACTGGAGTCCTTTGACCATTAGTGGGGAAAAAGTGGATGACAAATTCAACAACAAAGAGAGAGTTTATCTTTTATTCATTTTGAAGAAGACACAGGTCATATGACAAAAACAAGATGAGGAATTAATACATCAAGTGTACAAAAATCAACCATCTCATCTAATCATTCAGTAAATTAAAGGACGGTACTTAAATATAATTAAATTCATTTTCAGTTTTTGTTCACATTGTCAGAAAGGTGATAATTCTACTTCTTCATTATTCAGGTTGTATTGGGTTGTGGTGGTGGTGTGCTGAAGTGTTTTATATTGAAAAGAGTTCCTTCTATTATGTAAAAAAATATGACTATGAGTTCAATCTTTCCTCTTCACTTTGATGGTGGTTACATCCACAGTGTAGGAATTGTAGCTTTAGTTTTTACTTGTAGCTAAAATTCTCCATCTCTAGTGGAACAAAGATCATTTGATCAATTAAAAACATTTTTTGTCATGATATATGATATTTGGATTCAAACTGTTTCCAGTCATTGACCATGTGAAGTCTATGATCCCAGAGGACACTCATATCTCATCTGGTGTTTCTGTGCCAGGCCTCATCTGGACTTTTGCCTTCAGCAATTGACATACCTGCTCAGCTTCACTGAGGTCAGGTGAATGACAATGTCATAAAAAACTCCCTGGCTACATTTGCTGTATATTTATGGTCATTGTCCTCCTGCATTGTCCTAAAAGGGGAGTTCAGTTGCTTCACTGTTGACCCAGTATCGATGTGAACACAATAAAACTACTTAAAACGAGGTCAGCACTGTTGTTCACTTATTATTTAATTGGAAATCAAATATTGGGGTACCACAGCTAAAATAACCTAAATGTGTAAATTATTGACTCTAAACTTATCTCTACTTACCAGCTGCCAGTTTCCCCCCTGGCTGTTTCCAGGTTATCCTGGTGCAGTGAGGGTCCCACACCTGTCAAACCTTGACAGGGACACATGACATTTATTAGATTGTTTTATTGCATTTCTTTACTTCGTCAACGTGCTCAAACACAATGCTGGTAATATACATATTTGGGAACACAACAACCACACTAGCTCTTAATTCGATCATGCATATATGACTGAAGAAGGTCTAGTTAAGTTACTTCTTCTACCACTAATGTAACCATTTCACACAATGCACAACACAATAAAGCATTACTTAATAATAAATACAATGTTGCACAATGAAAGCTGTTAAATGTCCAATGCACAACACAATATTGTATTAAATCTACCCTTTTGGACTAACTTGGTAGATGTGGTCATCATCAAAATGCTTCATGCATGAAAGTCCTTATTCTTTGAAAAAAAAAGGTTGATTACATGGGTTGTGAATCCATCAGCACAGATTATGAATCTGGGAACATGTTTTTTCTCAGCTGACCCCAAGGGGATTCAGTAGTATTCAGTGTTAATTCTGTTCAACACATTTTCGTCAAAGCTTTAGTCCCCCAGGTTTTATCTGAATTGAGTCTCCTCATTAAATCTGAGCTGTCATTTTGCTTCTTTGTTCCTTCTTGTGCCTCACTGTTGTGAGTATGACGTTAATCTCAGGAGATTTGCTCATTGATGGGGTAGTGATGAGAAATTCTAATCTGACTTGTTAAAAATACGTCACATGTTGGTCTCTGACTTTGTACAACTTGTTCCAGGTCAGAACTGTATGTTTGTTGTTGCCATTGTCCTTGTGTCATACCTGTGTCACATGTGAGTACCTGACATACTTACAGTTCAAACATAATAAAAGTGCTTGACAGGCAATGAGCTGTTCATCAAATCGCAGTAAAAGTTAGACATGCATTTATATCCAGGCTCAGTTCATGTCACCGCTCTCATAAAGACAGCAGCTGCAGGTGCAGGAGATGGTTGAGACTTTTGACTGGAAAAGAAGCGTTCAGAGCCAGCTGGCAGTGGCAGGTGACAGCTACTACCATCCTCCACACCCTGTTTGTTTTGGTCCATATAGAATGCCGACTGGGACTGCTGGGGACAGATGCACATTCACAAATGACCAGTCTGTTTCCAGTGCAGTCGGAGGCTTCCTGGGACGATCCACATTAAATGCTCTTGTTGTTCATCAATTTTCCAGAGTGTATTATCTATTAAAGTCCTTGTATCTGTTCATGTCTGACCTATTTTATATTTCAAAGCTGACAAATATTCTCCAGGACTGTAAAATATTGATTTAAGTTGGAATTGTACTCTTCTGTATGCTATATATGTAAGTGTTATGTTCTTTAGTATTATGTTCTGGCAGGCTGATATGTGTCTGTAGCTCACTGTAAGCTCAAGAATCAGAAAACAACCATGTATTTAAATGAACAACAAGCGAGGCTCAATGGCTCGAACGCAGGAAAATCACATGAGCCTTGTTTGGATGGAGCGCCGAGTTGTGTTAGCTTGTTCTGTCTTTTCACAGACTTATCTATGCATTAAAGGTTCGATACATAAGAATTCCAAATTCCCTCTAATTAGTAATACCGATGGAAGTGAGCTGTCGTGTTGTTGGTCGTACTTGGGCTTACTTGCGGAGTGAGCAGTGGTACAAAACTATTACCGTTACTCCACAGCCAAAGTAACAAGCTGTGGCCGGGGGGCAACAATCTGTGGCTGGGGAGCAACAGGCTGCAGTTATTTTGTGAATTGTGTGCTTATTACCACTTTTGGACTACCAACAGAAAAAAACAAAAGGAGTAAGCTATGTTCTGCTATCACTCTGGAGCTTGTTTTCTGCTCCGTTGTTGAGGATATAATGTTTTAGCTGTATGTGTGCTGGGGAGTGGGCGACTGGTCATCGTGGGAGTGTTTTGTTGTGACATGTGTGGTCGTTGATAAAGGCAGCCAGCTGTCTCATTATCTGGAGAGCTAATATCTGCAGGGTATTTCTATTTGGATAGCAGGTTTTTGTTAGTTTTGCTAGTTGTTTGTTGACATTTATGGGAGAGAGCCACTGCCAAAACGAGTTGGGGTGGAACTCACACTCACAGAATTATTGTTCCATACATCTTAGGAAGTGCATTATTAAACTTTTTTGATAGTAATTGTGTGGATCATGGAGCTTATTCTGTGTATACAACTGCACTGAACTGTGATCGTGCTGGAAGAATACATGTAGCATTACAGCCCCACACCTCACCTACAGCATTTCATTATCCTGCGGTGTACTCATACAACTGGAGTTAGGCTCAGGTCACTGCTAAGTAAACATGCTGCAGTGTTGTACTTCATATTGATTCTTGGGTCGTATGACATTTGCCATATGATGCACCAAGGTGGTGTGTTTTCAGCCTCCCTTCATCCTTTAAATCTTCTCCATCTTCCTCAACACTCTGTGTGATCCCATGTTTGTGTCATTGGCTTTACGCATTAGAGCCACGCTGCGCAGATGGGAAGCTGCTAGGCCTACAGGCACATGTTTTAACAGGTGTTTTTAAATTTTTTTTAAATGGGATGGGTTCTTACTGAAATTAAATAAGGGGTTTGCTACTTGCATTCTCTCTTTTATATCTCTGCCAAGTTGTGGTTCATATTAATTGGTTTACTGTTTGAACTGCATTCTAGGCATTAAAGTTAAAAGAAGCCCTGACACAGGAATATTTTATCTCTATGTGGACAAAGAAGAGTTCATATCAGTTGGCTTGTTGCTGTCCTAATGTTTACTGGGTATGTACTGTAATGGATAGATAATTGAGATTCCCATTATAATTTGGAAATTGGTTAAAATGACATAAAAGTGGATGATATTTTCAACCTGAACTGTAGATTTCTCTACAAAATGGTGAAAAGTGGATGAATGTTTCAAGGGTTTTGTTACTTGACAACAGAACCAGAAGCTTGGTCGCCATGGAAAATGAAGACCTGAAATGACCTTTTATACTGCTATAATGTCCAAAGTCCATGTTTAACACGGTCAACTCAAGTTCTTGAAGTGAGTGTATGTAAAATGCAACCTCAAAGTCAAAGTCCAGGGCTTCAGCCTGCTGTGAACGCTATGTTAGCAAAGTTACCTCAATTTTCCCATTGAACTGACGTCAGATCATTCACATAGGTTATAGGGCTTGAACATGTACAGGTGTATTTAAGAAGTTCATATTTCAAGTAAAGAAACAGAAGAAAAGCAAAGTCAGACAGCTATTGTTTGTTTACGTAGCCTCTGGAGCTGCTGGATGATTTCCTGAAGCTGACCAATCAGAACAGAGTGGGCTCACTGGAAGGGGGGCCTTAAAGAGACTTGAGCTAAAAAAATGCAAAAAAGTATAAGATAAGATAAAGGATCAGTATAAGATAAAAGTTTTTTTTAACTATACAAAATCATAAAATATATTGCAATAGAAACCCAGAATAAAATACTCACCTGGAAGTGTGTATGATATGTCCTCTTTAAAAGTGTTTCTCTGATATAAATTAACAATACACATCTCAAAATTTCAGGCTCAGAGAAAAATACAGCACATCTGAAATATACACACGTACAAAATTGTCGTGTGTCTCATTAATTCGTGGTAGTTATTGTTTCACCAGCTGTAGCGTGTAAGCATGTGAGTACAGACAGTCATGTTGAGTGTCTACATTCTGTGTGTGTGTCCCGTCTAATAAAGTGTAATCTGATCAGTAACAGGCATTACCTCGAGACTAACAAGGATACAGTTACATAGTTTTTGTGTCACTGGAGCAAAGCAATGCAAGGTACACAGCACAGAACAGCACAGAATGGAATAGAACAGAATAGAATGGAATGTCCAAGCATAGAATGTCTGATAACGTTCTTTAATTGTGGGATTATTATAGTTCCGGAATCATTTTGGAGTTCCATTTCCATGACGACCAAGCTTCTGTACTGTTGTCAAGGAAACCTATTTGCTTGTGGTATGTCAGGACCTTAATATGCTCTTTGTGCAGGAGCTTGTGTGGTGACTTTGTGGCACCACAAACACAAATTATATGTGCTGTTTTGATTGAGTTTTACATACCATTAATTTTTACATTTGTGGAGCCACAGTATAAATTTACTTGTCCTTCACAAATATTTGACCTTTAGTATAGTATATCGGCTGTGGCTCAGGAGGTACAGCAGTCGTCCACCAATCGAGAGATCGGAAGTTTGTCCAGTCCATATGTCGATGTGTCCTTGGGCAACATACCTAACCTCGAATTGCTCCCGATGGCTGCACCAACAATGTATACAATAGGTGTGTGAATGTTAGTCTCCATCTGATGAGCAGGTTGGCACCCTGCGTGGTAACCCCTAAATGTGTGAATGGGTGAATGTGACACGTAGTGGTTAAAAAGACTAGAAAATCATTATATAAGTACAGTCCATTTACCATTTTACCATTTAACTACAGGGGGGATATTGCCAGGTTTGCAGTCATACCAGTGACGCCTTGTTTACTATATCAGACTGAAATCCACCCTAAAATAGAATGTAAATACGTTATCTCTATTATAATGTACAGCAGAGAGACAGCTTGTGGGTCTGATTCACATCTGGATGACCTACATTCACATTAAATTAATTTGAATGGGAAATCTCAAACGAAATCTCATTTTGAGTGACGTGGCCGGACTCGGATCAATGCCAGTGGAGCTGATGACGTCATGAATTCAAGTCTTGATGCTCTCATATCTAGCTTAGAGATTTTATTCACGTTCATATTACATCCATAACTCTACTGTGCAGAGTCACTAGAGTTGCAAGTCAATTCTGTTGCAGTGGAAATTCAAGTATTTTGGAAAGATTTCAGTAGTTTTAAGACAGCCATGCATTACCATTTCATGAGACATTTTTCAGGGCTTTCTGTCCTAATGAGAATTGCTCAATGCTAAATCTATTTACAAGACATAGTTATTCAGGCTGTTGTAGGAGGTAAAACAATGATGGAATTCCTACTCGTTGTACATACTAAAAATGACTCAAAATCCCTTTAATTAATCCAGTAAACGCGTGATTAAATCCTGATGCAGAAAGACAATCTTCTGTAAAATTCTTGAACTCTTGTTGCCGTCACAGTTTACAGATGTTAACTGTTACCGACATTACACAAGCAGATTGGCTGTACGAAACCACACTCTGACCCGGGCTGTGATGGGTTTTCTTCTCTGGCCAAGTTGGGATGAAATTTGGACTGAAAATGAAAACATTGGACCTCAAACCTGATAGCTGCATTACTCATACTTTAACCCAGAGGTATACATATGCTATCGTTATGGTATTTCCTACTTCGAGGGCCCCGCTGCGTAGTGTGAACTTGCTGCCCTTTGCTCTATCAAGAGACTGTTTTTTGTTTGTCATTATGTGTTTGAGGCTTTTCATCACTGGGTGTAGATACGTTCCGGGTGGGTCCACTACTGTACGAAAGAATGCCCATCAATGATAAATAAGGGATTGCACTTTTCACCCTCCTCTTCTCTCATTCTGCTATTCTTAGTTGCTGTGTGGTGAGCTAAGGGTTTAGAGTTACAAAGACCTTGCTCTCTCTCTCTGTCTCTCCTTCACTTTCTTCACTTCTCTGCTTCTTCGCCTTTCAAACGGCATGGCATCAGTGGGTGGTTACTCGCCTCTTGTGTTTTAAGATGAAAGAAAGGCTCATATAAGCATGTGATTTGGAAGCTGCTGTGACATATTTATACAGACTCTGCCCTACTGAGTTTTGCTAATGTATTATTGGAAATAAGTCTATTATTATCTTCACTACATCAGTGAAGTGCTCTAGATTGAGTAGCCGATAAGCCCAGTAAAACTGTTTGGCAAGGACAGCGGTTCACAGTCAGGGACCCCCAGTGGTCCTTGACAGGATTTCAGGGGGTCCCCCAGTAAAATGTCATTGAGTGTGTATAAAAAGGTTTGGTTATTGAATAGTCTAATTAAAAATCCATTCGGTGTGTTATCTGTTTACTAGAAATTCCCTAGGACTACAGTTTTTTAGGTCAACCTTTGTCTCTTTACGATACAATACAAACTTGATATATGATATGATATAAAATGATATGATATGATATTAACACTATAGGTTATACTGTGTGACACGGTACAGTACGATGCTGTATATTAAAACAATACAGTACAGTTCAATATAATGTGATACAAGATTATACAACAAAACTTTCTGTCTTCAGCTATGATGTGATATAGAATATAATATAAAACAACAGTGATACAATACTAAATAAAACAACATGAAACTGTATAAAAATACAATATAATGCAATATAGGTATAAACTAGTCAAATTATGATGACATATTGTGTATTGTATTATACCTTGCAATACTGTTCAATACGATGTGGTGTGATTATGGACAATATTTTATGACATGGTACAAGACGATATTGTTATGCTATGATACAATATATGAATATATACAAATACATCTCTCTCCCCTGTCTTCTCTCACAGTGCCATCCCACCCAAGGGTGTGCAGCAGTGTGTATGAGTGATTGTGTGTGTATGTGAGCCAGAACCTCAGGAGCCATGTCGGACCCCAGGGACATTGATGAGGATGCCCTCCTCAAGGGCCTCAGCCCCGAGGAGCTGGAACAGCTGGAGTATGAGCTGCAGGAGATGGACCCTGAGGTACGGAGGATTGGTTGATTAGTGCTTAATCTGTCAGGCAGTTGACTTGTGAACACTTTCTGTCATGCCACAAGGCCTTAGTGGGCAGATATGAGTCCTGCAGGTTTTTGTTCCTGCAGGTGGTCAATCAGTCTACAGCTACTTGATACAAGGTGTAGCTTGTTAACTGTCCGAGGAGCACAAACCTGCAAGATACAGAACATTAAAAAGAAGAAGTTGCAGGTAGACTTTTCTTGTGAGCCCACCTGTGATTACATTTGTGAGAGATCAAGGGCAAAATACTGTTCATAGTTTAAAAATGAAAGCCCCTACAACCAGTAAAAGGGAGTGACTTTTTTGTAATTGAAATAATGAAAGAAAATGCTTCTTTACTTTCAACAGTCTGTCCACAGTGCAGCGTGTAAATGAACAGACACTGAAAGCAGAAGTTATATACACTTAATTACATCTTAGATTTCAATGTTCATACACAACAGGGACAGTATGATTACCCTGAAAAACTATGCCAGAGAGAGCTGAGAGAGAAGCCAACAATTATGCATATAGTTTAAACTGGTTTACCCACTGCAGAGTCATTTTAAATGCATGTGCTACTTTGTTGTTGCTGCCAAATAAAACTAGTTTCACTAATCAAAGACATTATTGCGAAAATGCATTTCATATTTAAGGGATAGATTACATTAGCTCGATGTGGCAACACTTTGAGGATTCATTCACTTTGCTCACTGTCTCTACTCTCATTTAATCCACCCCAGCACTAAAACAATGATTCCTCCACTCTTAATGCCACATCAACATAACATTTGACCTTGTGTTCTCCCAGAATGCCATGCTGCCAGCTGGTTTACGGCAGCGTGACCAGACGAAAAAGAGCCCGACGGGGCCATATGACCGTGACGCCCTCGGTCAGTTCCTGGAGAAGCAGGCCCTGGAGCACGAGGACAGGGAAGACCTGGTGCCCTTCACTGGGGAGAAGAAAGGTGGGGAGAAAAACTCAGACAATGGCACATAATATTTAATATAACAAATCTAATTTTGCCTTCACTTTTAGAGTTGGCAGGGCTTTTTATGAACAGCACATACAAAAATATAAATATGTACTTTTTGTGCACAGACCACAGACTGACAACATTAGAGGAAACTTAATTAAAGAA
This sequence comes from Scomber japonicus, assembly GCF_027409825.1. Lineage (NCBI taxonomy): Eukaryota > Metazoa > Chordata > Actinopteri > Scombriformes > Scombridae > Scomber > Scomber japonicus. The sequence goes on along the minus strand of NC_070587.1, from coordinate 30,253,297 downwards.
TAACAGTATATAGCTCATGTATTGAATGGTCACAATAGCTGTTAACATCAACAAATCTCCACATGCCTTTTCTTCTTCTTCTTCTCCTTCTTCTTCTTCTTCTTTAGCTAGCTGCACACTGTTTTACTCAGTGATGCACCACTGCACAGCTACACTAGCAGTTAGTGTCAGATCTGTGCAGGGTTTTTGCAGCTCATTGAGTTTTGAGGGGAATTTCCATCATAGTCCAACAGGCTGACATGTCCAAACCTATACCAGGAAATTACTTTGTTGGGAACATTTTATTGCAGTTCCAGTTTCAGTGCAATGCATCTAATAAATGGAAAGCAATGATAGAACCGGCATATATATGTTCAGTCTAAAATTAGGGTTTTTCAGAACTAAAACTGTGACAAATGAGAAAGATAAGAAAGCATAATCTGGCTCCAGTGGAAAACTAAGTTTATTAGAGTTGGTCCACAAATCTGTGATAAACCCTGGCTTACTCGTGTTTTGGGAAACATGATCTGAACAGAGCTTTTACCAAAACACAGACACATTTATGGCTTGAGACTTTCAGCTTGAAGAAATCCCATTAAGATTATTTAATTCTTTGTTAAATGTCAGTTGGGGAAATTTTGGTTTGCGGATTACACATAAATTCTCATGAAGATCAGAAATGTAAATTATCACTGCTGCAAAAGAAATCCTGGAACAACAAATTAAATCCTTTCAAATGCTTATTTCTGTCCATCTCAATCTGTATCTCATCCTATTAGACTCTCAATTGTCTCTTTACAACTAAACCTCTCCCCCTTCCAGTCTCATTCTGCTCATCCCACCGTCTGTTTTACCCTGTTTGTGTCTCTTTACTCATCTGTTCTTTATTTCTATCTTCAGGAAAAGCCTTTGTGGCCAAGCCACCAGAGGAGATCCCCGAACATGAGCAGGTGCAACTGGAGCCGGAGTTGGAGGAGGCTCTGAAAAACGCCACTGATGCAGAGATGTGTGATATTGCAGGTTCGACAACAACCACTACTACTTACTACTAGTAACAGCAGTAGTTCTCCATTCATCTTCGTCATGTAGCTTTTTCAGGTTGACTCAGTTCCCAATGCAATGCACTTGAGCAATGATTAATGTGATTAGTTTCACCTGTGGTTTTCCTACTGTGACAAGTCAAAATGTGTCAGTCTGCTCTGATGGTGGCAAAGATATGAAGATTCAGTGTAGCACAATTTATTAGGGAGGCAAATAGACATTTAAAGTAGAAGATAGGCATAATTTCAGAAGAGAAGAAAAGAAAAACTGGTGATCTTCATCAGGCTTCATCTTCCTCAGTGCAGTTTATCCTCTGGACTGTTGGTAACAGTGGCAGGCAGCAGTTGTCTAGTGTCAAACTCTCTCTCAAAGGGTTAACTCCTAACGTGGTGACCCACTTCCACTATTGCCATCAGTGATGCAAGAATGATGCTCAAGCTGTGATGAAGAGCAGGTTTCATTGTTACACTCTGATTTGATTGACTGTTCTTCGTATCATCTGTTTGTCCGCATGTTGTTTCTCAGCAGCAAATGCTCATTAACTCATTATCACATACACAGCATAGTGTGACCTCAGCGTTTTCACTATAGTGACCCAGATAACTTATTTCACAGAAATTACACAGTCTCTCTGCTGACAGCTTCACATTGTTTCACCGAACACTGAGACTACACAGTAGTCCCTGGCTAACGGACATGGTCAAACATGCGATGGGCTCCAATTCCCCATGCTCAGCAACACAGAAATAAATAAGCCTGGCCAGAAGCCACCAAAGGAAGGGTGGAGTGGATGTAATGAGCAGCAGGGCCAACGATACAGTATCTGTTTAAAACAGACAAATGGGCAGCGACTATGTTCACAGATAGCTAACCTTAACCCTTTTCATGTTTCCTGAAGCTTAAAATTAACAATATGATGAGGGAAGCATCTTGTTTGGAGTCTGTTTCTAAATGATTCTTTATTGAAACATTAAATCAATACAGGAGGAGTAGAAGTGAAGTTATATTACATTATTACATTACAGATTGTTGTCTGCCCAGGGACTGTACATACACAGTTACCATTTGGCTAAATATGGCACAATTACATCAAAATTATGGGAATTAAAGTGAATTTTGTCTAATATATCTCCTATGTAGCTATGTTTATACCTACAATAGCTAATCCAGGGAGCTAATGTCTGTTTTATTAGATGTGTGTTGCCTGTCCCAATAATCTCCACAGTGGAGGTGTGTGCAAAGTTATAATGATCCACAGTCAGAATGGACAAGAGTAAGAACATCATTTTCCTTTAAGTCAGGCCTACGAACTGGTTCACCTGAAAGCCATAAACGTTATGAAAGCTTTTATCTTCTATGCTCGTTATGCAGAATAAACATTAATGACATAATTGGGGATCAATTGAATTATAAAACATGTTTTCTATATTGAGTGTGATCCTTTGACAGCCCTGAAAACCCGGCCACACTTCTCTGACAAGCCAAACAGGCAGGCAGGCATCCGGAAAGGCAGAGCAGGAGAGCCTGTTTGTCCGGCTCCATCAGCCTGTCAAAGAGACCGCCGTTTTAACACTGGATTGTGTCCAGATGAGGATTAAACCTCCGTTAGCCTGTGTCAGTCTTTTGTTTGAGCTTTTTGGCAAACATACTAAAAGGGGATGAATAGCTTGGCTGACCTGTTCCATGAGGCCAGAGAGAGTTAAGTCACCGTGGAGACTTAATTTTCACTTTTTATTCATGATATTAACATGTTGCTATATTGGTCTTTCTAGTTAAATGCACTCCAGTTTGTGCTGTAAGCTACCGTGGGTTATTCTCAGGGCCAAAACGGGATGACGTGGGGGTGTTTATGACCAGTAACGCCCATCTGAGCAGGCAGCTGTCTCACTATAGCCTCCCTCTCCTCACAAGGCCCTTCCCATGGTTCCCCACACCGGGTCAGCAGGCTGGTGGGTGGGAAGGGGGTGAGGGGTGGCTGTCACAGCAGTTGGTGTGTGACACAGTTTGGTGCCGGCGGTTACAACGAGAGCATGAGAAGACTCAGCAGGTCTGCCTCCTCCTGGTCATAGACAGGAAACACAGGAGAAAACTCAACAGTAGCAGTTTGATCAAGGCAGTGTGGAGAATATTCACTCGGTTTAAGTGTAAAACTATGATTCTTCAAATTAGTGCAGCAAGTTTGCAACACAGACTAATCAGGAGTCAGAATAGTCAGTCAAAATAGCTAAAATACTGAAAGTAAATAAACTAGTTGGTTGAAGGAAAATATGATCAACTACCCAAGAGTATACTATATAAAATCATACCAATTGTCTCTGTTTTGACCAATTTTTTGAAATGCATCAAATAATTCAATGAAATAATTTAGCACTCTGAAAGGGGCCATTATGCATCATAACTTCTTTTACTTTTGATGCTTAAAGCTACTCTAATCAATATTTATATATTTAAAATTGGATCTACAATGTACTAGAGAGAGAGAGAGAGAGAGAGAGAGAGAGAGAGGAGAGAGAGAGAGAGAGAGAGAGAGAGAGAGAGAGAGAGAGAGAGAGAGAGAGAGAGAGAGAGAGAGAGAGAGAGAGAGAGAGAGAGAGAGAGAGAGAGACTTTATTGATCCCCTAGGGGAAATTTAGGGTCCAAGCAGCTTAATACATGTAGAGACATCACACATAACATAGTAAAATCTAAGTTAAATAAGAATAAAGATACTAAGAACAGTATACTAAATAAATAAAAACCAAGGTCCACATTAATGTGCTGAGGCTGTGTGATAAGAGTGCAAAAGATAAGGCAAGACAGTGCAAGTATGAGTCATTAAATAATAAATATGGGCTAAATATGTAATTATGGAGGCCTGTTAGAAGAGGCCTCTAGCAGCGGATGGATATGAAAAACACAACAATTCAACATTCATGTAAATGGGATTTCCATCATAGCAGACTTTAGCTCCGTCATTTAAATGCATTATTATCATTAGTATTAGTATTAGTACACAAAAAATATGAATATGTTCCACCATGGCCGATACTATGATTGAATGATGCATTGATAGGGTTTTTTTCAGCATATATTGTGTGTTTTGGAAAAATTAAAAAGTAATAACTCAACATGAAAACTAACAAGAAATAGTTTTGTATGTATGTCCTTAACCTTCGTGTCATCCTCCCGGGTCAAACCGGGTGACCCCCGTCTGTTTTGACTGTTCCTTCCTTCCTTCCTCCCTCCCTTCCTTCCTTCCCTCCTCCCTTCCATCCTTCCTTCCTCCCTCCCTTCCATCCTTCCCTCCGTCCCTCCTCCCTTCCAACCTTCCTTCCTCCCTCTCTTCCATCCTTCCTTCTTTCCCTCTGTCCCTCCTCCCTTCCATCCTTCCTTCCTCCCTCCTTTCCATCCTTCCGTCCCTCCTCCCTTCCATCCTTCCTTCCTTCCCTCCTTCCCTCCTCCCTTCCATCCCTCTCTCCTCCCTCCCTTCCATCCTTCCTTCCTTCCTCCCTCCCTTCCATCCTTCCTTCCTTCCTTCCCTCTGTCCCTCCTTCCTTCCCTCCGTCCCTCCTCCCTTCCATCCTTCCTTCCTCCCTCCCTCCCTTCCATCCTTCCTTCCCTCCTCCCTCCTTTCCATCCTTCCTTCCTCCCTTCCTTCCTTGACTTGAGGACAACAGGAGGGTTAATATACAGAAACTACAAAACTTAAGGGTAAAATGTATCTTTTTCTTTTCACTCTCCATAGACCAATATTGACTCTTTATTTCTTGTGTTTGGTCTTTTAACACAGACACAGTATTAATGACAATAACACAGAGAAAGTTGTTTCCACCCTCTCAACTGCCAACTTGTGTATTATGTCTGCAAATGTGTGGTATTGTTTCCTCTGGGCCCCTGAACACTGTGCGATCGCAGCTAGCTGCCGAGTTTCCTGCTGAACTCAGACAACAATATCCTTATCTTGTCAAACAGACGCGCAGCATCGAGCCACACATGAGCTGCGGGAAAACCTACAGTAACTCTTTCTGTCAAAAAAAAGTATTCTTGTTAAAATCAGATAAGTTGATGCAGCAGTGATGATGACAACGTATTTGTTGTGGTGCAGCCAAGCAGCAACGGCACAGATTGTAAAAGCTAAACATGATAATTACGAGCAAAACCCGAAGATATACACTATAATCTCATTTAATTATCACAGATGTCTTCATCTTGTCGTCATAGTAACAGTTTTTTCTTGTACTTGCAGCTATCCTTGGCATGTACACCCTGATGAGCAACAAGCAGTACTACGATGCTTTGGGCGTCACAGGAACCATCGCCAACACAGAGGGCATCAACAGTACGTATGACACAGTTACATTAACCTTTTCAGGTTTTTTTAATGGCCAAAATATTTTATAATATTGAATATGTAACATTGATAAGACAATAAGTAAAAAAGTCCTTATTTCAATTATCATTTAGCCTATTTTACTTTCCTGAACTTAATGTGTGGTATCAGCTTTAAATGTGCTGGACAGTAACTTATTGGAATCGCTGTATTCAAACAATATGAATAAAAAGGAAATCTATTATTTTTATTATATCCTTTTATATTAATTTATGTTGAGGTTTGTCTTGTCTTAAAGGTGGTTTCAAAGAGGGAATCGTCTTAAAGTTCCCTCCTCTTTGCTCAACATCAGTATCTTATCATTTGGAACGATGCCTTTTTGTATTAGATAAAACTAGATTAGGTCAGAATAGATTAGCCTCTCCATATACACACAATATATCCATATGCATATACAATAAAACTACAGTTAACATGCAGTATCACACACACATCTGTCTACACCAGAACATCTCCATCAATACATTGCACAGATGCCCTGCAGCTTTAAATGCTGAGCTCGATTATAGGACGATTATACTCTTATACTGCGTTTTCTTTAGGTGTAGTAAAAGCAGATCCATTCAAGGTCTTCCCCGATGAGCCGCCCAACACCACCAACGTGGAGGAAACCCTGGAGAGAATCCATAGCAACGACAGCAGCTTGACTGAAGTCAACCTCAACAATATTAAGGTCGGTCAGCCCAACAAGAAAAAAAAACAAATGACCAATGTGATGTTCCAATTAAATTGAACCATGCATCTGAACTTTTCCAAGGAGTAAAGGAATAAATCACTGAAATAAACTGCTGTATTGATCAGTATATTGGTAAAAACCTGCAGATCTGTGAGCCTTGGCAACACTTGATTGAAAAAACAAAGCTCATAAAGGTGATGTACTTCTGTCTGTGTTGCAGGACATTCCCATCCCAACACTGAAGGAGATCTTTGAGGCGATGAAGGGAAACTCTCTCGTGGAGTCTCTTAGCATCGCCGCGACCCGTAGCAACGACCCTGTGGCCTACGTGAGTACATTGATTTATATGACAGCCAACAAATGCTGTTTGTGTTACTGCATCTCTTCTCATTTGTGTTATAGTATTAAGCATGACGTTGACAATACTGTTTTAACCCTCCTGTTATCCTTGGGTCAAGGAAGGAAGGGAGGAAGAAGGAAGGAAGGAAGGACAGGAGGAAGAAGGAAGGAATGAAGGAAGGGAGGGAGGGAGGAAGGAAGGAAGGAAGGAAGGAAGGAAGAAAGAAAGAAAACGAAGAAGGAAGGGAGGAAGGAAGGGAGGAAGAAGGAAAGGAGGGAGGGAGGAAGGAAGGAAGGAAGAAGCAAGGAAAGGAGGGAGGAAGGAAGGAAGGAAGGAAGGAAGGGAGGAAGGAAGGACAGACGGGAGGACGACACAAAGGTTAAGAGTGCTGTGGAGATATAAAAGTATGAGGTGGATGTAGATAAATTAATTTAACTGTGTGTGTGTGTGTGTGCGTGTGTGTGTGTGTGTGTCTGTCTGTGTGTGTGTGTGTGTGTGTCTGTCTGTGTGTGTGCGTGTGTGTGTGTGTGTGTGTGTGTGTGTTTCAGGCATGTGCTGAGATGCTGCAGGAGAACACCAGCTTGCAGAGTCTTAATATCGAGTCCAACTTCATCACTGCAGATGGCATGATGGCGATTGTCAAGGCTATGGCCAACAACGCCACGCTGGTGGAGCTCAAGATCGACAACCAGGTCTGAAATACTAAATTACAACTCTTTAAAAATGTTTAATGATTGATTTCAGCCAATTATATATTAATTAGAGGGACACTAACTTTTGTGACTTTCCTGATGTGGTTGACTCTTCTTTTAAATCTTCTTCTTCTTCTTCTGCTGCTTCTTCTTCTACTTCTTCTTCTACTTCTTCTTCTGCTGCTTCTTCTTCTTCTTCTTCTTCCTCTACTTCTTCTGCTGCTTCTTCTTCTTCTTTTTCTCCTTCCTCTACTTCTTCTTCTTCTTCTTCCTCTACTTCTTCTTCTTCTCCGGTACAGAGGCAGAAGTTGGGAGACTCAGTCGAGATGGAGATCGCCTCCATGTTGGAGAACAACTCCAGCATCCTCAGGTTCGGCTATCACTTCACCCAGCAGGGTCCTCGTGCCAGAGCCGCCATGGCCATCACAAGAAACAACGACATGAGTGAGAAACCATCTTCCTGCCTGCTTCAGATAATCATCTTTAACCCTTGCGTCGTCCTCCCGGGTCAAATTGACCCCGTCTTATTCTTCTTTCCTCCCTTTCTTCCTTCCGTCTGTACTTCTTCCATCCCCCTTTCTTCCCTCCTTTCCTTTCCTCCCTTCCTTCCTTCTTTCCTCCCTCCCTCCTTCTCTCTTTCTTTCCTCTGTCCTTCTTTCCTACCTTCCTTTCCTCCCTTCTTCCTTCTTTCCTTTCCTCCCTTCCTTCCTTCCTCCCTCCTTTCCTTCCTTCTTCCTTCCTACCTTTCCTCCCTTCCTTCCTTCCTTCCTCCCTCCTTTCCTTCCTTCCTCCCTCCTTTCCTTCCTTCTTTCCTTTCCTTTCCTTTCCTCCCTTCTTCCTTCCTTCCTCCCTCCCTCCCTTCCTTCCTTCCTTGACTCGAGGACAACAGGAGGGTTAATGTAAAATTCTTGAGTAAATATTTGATTAATCTGATCTTTCTTTCTTTCTTTCTCTCTGCAGTTCGCCAGCAGAGATTAAGATGAAAGCAACATGAAGAAGAAGAACCCCATTCGACGGCTTGGAGCCTGCTAACTGACTGCCGTCGACAAACTCGTGCTAGCTTGTCAGTGTGGAGCACGAGAGCTGAATGAACCGCCAAAACATCCATTTCATTTCATTTCATTTCATTTTGTTTCATTTTACCACAGCCGGCTTTATGTAGACTGCTGAATTCATCATAAAGGCGTGTAGAGGTCAAAAAAGCAAAATGTGAAGTGTCTTTTCTTTTTTTTTTTCTTTTTTTGTTGTTGTTGTGCTTTTCGTTTGTGCATCGCCTAAAAATCATCCCAAACAAAAGGTTAACTCTTTTCATTCATGGAAACGTTTTCAATATGGTGCTATCTGTGGGAAGAAAACAAATCTGTAAATACTTTAAATAAAATATATATTCAAATAATTTTTTGTAAATGTTTGGCAAGTTTAATTCTATTGTTTCTACACCTGATGTTGACATGAGTATTTTATATTGGAGTATCATTCTTAACCAAAGCAGCTCGTACTTTTCATTTTCAGTATCTGCTGCTAAAAGTGGACGTAACTGTTTAACCAAAGCTCACAACCCAAAAAACGGGTCAACTTTTAATTTTTCAGCCTTTATTAATCTGAATTAGATGCTGATCTACTCTCTACGGAATAATAAACATTGATTAACTACCAAAAACTGATGTATAATGCATCATTTTAAGGATGAACTCTTCATGTTCAGAAACACAGCGCTTTAATCCTTTAAAGTCTTTTCTGATCCTCTTACTTCCCCCAAGCACCTGAGCTATTTTTACCCCCCGCCCCCTCCACCCCTCCACCTCCCCAACTCTGATAACTCAGTCCACTGGGCTTGAGTTACCTTGTTCTATATATAAGAACCAACTTTAAGAGGGTTGGACGAAGGGTAGAAGGGGGCACCCATGTGTATCCGCTGAGATTTATGAACAGAAACAGCTGCTAACCTCTGAGGATTCTGACAGCATTGCTCAGGTTCCTGCCTCTTCCCTTATTTCTTTTTTTAAAACCTATTTCTTTAAAAAACACTCTGATTTAATATCAAGTGTGACATGACCAACCAGGTAATAACCAGGAAGTCAGATTTTAAGATTTCTTAAAGGTCACGTTTAAAACCAACGCAGGCTTCACTGACATTTGGTGTCTTATAAGTGATTTAAAGTCAGCGTTGCCTCACCACAGTCTATTTTGAGGGTTTTCCTTTTTGATCATTGTTTGGCAGTAAAACACATGAGTATTTTTGGATTGTAACGCTGGGTGCCATGCATGCTGTGACAGACGTATTTGCCATATTGTGTTCCTTTATTTTCCTTTTTTTTGTTGTCATATTTGCATCAGAGGACTGTGTGAGTTGTAAATGCTGTACGGGGGGGGCAAATATGATATTAAAGGTTAAAAGAAAAGGATACTTTGACTTCTCTCTCATCGTGACATAGTGTTTAAATGCAGCGCTGCAAAGTCTCCATGATGAGTGAGAAACATCTTCAACGTATCGAGAGCCTCCCCATGTGGCTGTGACACTGCGAGCACCCAAATAATGACGCACATTAACGGTGTCATCAGAAAGTAACCCATGATAAGTCCTCCTGCCCTCTCTCACTAACCCCCCTGAAGGTGTTATCCAATTTATACCAACTCCGCTGGAAGAGGCACCGACCGAACACCCTGTGAAGAATGCTAACCGGTGGCTCCGCTACCCAAATTAGCACCAATACTGCCCATCTGCTGCTGATTTACGGTTAAGCTGACTGAGGATTAGTCCGACCAGAGAGACCAGAGAGACCAGAGAGACGTGATGGAGCTAAATTGAAAGGCACGTGACAGGAAACAAAAGCGGGGATGAAAATAGTCTCAACCCTGCCATATAGGTGATGAGAAATCAAGTGTTAGTTCAGCTTTTTTGTTCTTGAGGAGTCTGTGAAAAAGACATGATGACACTGTAATAATGTTTAACCCTTACATACTATAAAGGGGAAAATTTGAGAGCTGAAATAATACCTTTTTTATACCTGACATTTGATGAAGATACGAAAAAGGAAATATTTCAACTTTTTTTGACCCGTATTTTATATTAAATCTTCACATTTAATATAATTTGCTGAAATAGTTTTGTTCTCCTGTTTAATGTAACACTGGACCATTATAGTTTTTTCTCCTTAAAACTAAAAAAATAACCACTCTGCTCTCTGAAAGCTTCATTAAGGATTAATCATGTTTATCTGTGACTGCTGATGAGATATTTATGAATGATTTGTGGTTCAGAAGTTTGTTATAGAGACTGTGATTGGTCAGAAGATGAGCAGTATGAGCAGGGTGACATCTTACTTCTAATGTCAAACATGTTTCCTGTTGAATCAGGACGTTAGAGTGACACATAGTGGTGGGAAAGTAACCAGCATGGACAAGGGTCAAGTAGGACATGCAAATAGATTATCTTAAGATGTGTAAAACTAACTTTCAGCTATCAGGATATAACTGTGGTGTAAAATGTAATAAACTTTTCTTTTTTCAAGTCAAGTTAGTTATATTATGTAGCTCGATGTCACAAATTTGCTTGAGGAGGCTTTACAATCTGATCATTATAACAGTATCCTCTATTCTTGAACACTTAAAATGGTTCTGATTGCATCCATTTTTCACAATGTTGTTGTTCCTTTAATGATCTTAAAGCTGCAGTGGGGGAGTTAGTGTTTGGGTTTTTGAAGTTTTACACACAGTGCCTTTAACCCTCACATACTGTCTATACTCAGATTCTTCACAGTATCCCCTCATAATTAGTCTCTACCAAATTTCTGCAAAACAAATCATTCATGAAAACGTCATCAGTCACAGATAATAAGCAAGATTAATCCTTAATGAAGCTTTCAGAGAGCAGAGAGAGTTTATTATTCAGTTTTTAAACAGTTTAAGACCACATAAGACAGTGGTCACCAACCCATGTTTTAGGGCTCGCTCCACTCCAACACACCTGATTCTAATAATGAACTCGTTATCGAACCCGTTGACGAGCTTCGGCTGCTTGATAATCAGCTAGTACTTAGAATCAGGTGTGTTAGAGTGGGGAGAGACCTAAAACATGCAGGGCAGTAACTCTCCAGGAGCAGGGTTGGTGACCACTGATATAAGATATATATAAATATGGGTCAAAAATAATATTTATCAGCTACAGTCAAATGGAGAAGTCATCAAACTTCAAGCTAAAAGTAAGAAGTATTTAGAGTATTAACTGCTTTCAAATGTAGAAATTGGTCAAATTTGAGCCAGAATAGTATGTGAGGGTTAAAGTAATAGGAAATAGATCTTATAACATACGGGAAAAAAAATCTGAGCTCACAAAGTTATAAAAAAAAACATCACTTTTAATGATTTTAATGATTTGATGACCACTGATGATTAGCACGATTCTCTTCCAACTTATAAAGAGTCAGAAAAGTAAAAGGTAGCTGGGTTCTTGCGCGTGGAGCCGTTTCCAAACAGCGCTGTGGTCTCTTAAACATACCACTGTGGTACAAGTGAATCTGTGCCCCCCCCCCCCCCCCATACACATCTCTCAGTCCTCTCAGTGACTTGTAGGTGGAGGTGCGAGCGAAGGAGGCTCCTCTTCATCTGAATCAAACTCCACGTTCTCGTCTTTAATCCACTGGCCGCTCCGGTCTCGCACCCACCCGTCACTACGAAAGGAACAAAGCAAGATGAAATACGCTGAGAGTTATGAGACTGATATTGATCTGACACACTCCCCCCCCCCCCCCCATATACACACTAATAATAAAAACAAAGTACAGAAAAATAGAAAGAGAGAAATAAAATGCTAGAATAGAGCATTAAATATAAGATTGCAGCATAAAATAATGATTTGCTTTAAAATCATTAAAAGGACATAGAGTGCAAATGAAAGATTAAAATGCTTTAACCCTCCTGTTGTCCTCGAGTCAAGGAAGGAAGGGAGGGAGGAAGGAGGGAAGGAAGGAAGGATAGAAAGGAGGGAGGAAGGAAGGAAAGGAGGAAGAAGGAAGGAAAGGAGGGAGGAAGGAAGGAGGGAAGGAAGGAAAGAAGAAAGGAAAGGAGAGAAGAAGGAAGGAAGGAAAGGAGGGAAGAAGGAAGGGAGGAAAGGAAGGAAGGACGGAGGGAGAAAGGAAAAGAGGAAGGAAGGAAGGTAGGAGGGAAGGAAAGAAGGTGGGAGGGACGACAGACGGAAGGAAGGAAAGGAGGAAGGAAGGAAGGAACAGTCAAAACAGATGGGGTCAATTTGACCCGGGAGGACGACACGAAGGTGAAAGAGCTCAATCATAAGCACAGGAGAAGAGAAATGTTTTTAACCTGGATTTAAAAATGATTTCAGTTCTGCCGGTAGTTTGTTCCAGTTGTGTAAAAGCTGCTTCACCATGTTTAGTTTGAACTCTGGGCTCAACTATCTGACCTGAGTCAGTAGATCTCAGAGCTCTACTGGGTTTATATTCTACTAACATGTCATTCATGTATTCTGGATCTAAACCATTCAGTGATTTGTAGACCAGTAGCAGAACTTTAAAATCTATTCTACAGCTGACTGGGAGCCAGTGTAAAGACTTTAGTACTGGAGTAATGTGCTCTGATCTTTCAAAATAATAGGTCAAATAAAACAGTTCTGTACCTTTTCAGTTTGAGGTAATGCTCCAGCTCTCTTCTCCTCTGAGGTGTTACAGGCTTTTCTTCTTCTTGTGTCACTGCAGGCTGAGATCCTTCTGTGTCTTTTGATGGATATGAAAAAGACAAGACAATAAGATAAAACACATCCACACTTAAAGCATGACCAATCCTGGATCTTTGCCAACACAAAGTTAATAAAATATTTCCCATAACAGGTTTTACCTGCCGTGCAGCTACTAGAACTGCATGTTGATGAATTGTTAGAAACTTCACTTCTCAGACATGCTTTTTCTACTACAGATGGCGTTTTGCTGCAAGTGTCCCCACTGGGATCTAAGCCGATGCTCTCTGGTTCTTTTCCAGGTTTTGTACTTAAAAAAAAAAAAAAAAGAGAGAGAATGAAAAATGTTATTATGTTTTCCCTTTTCTAAGATGTCTTTCTAAAAATAAATAAAGAAATATCTGCACACCTGAGGCAGGTGTGTAGGAGGAAGGTGCTACTAAAAAAAAAAAGCTCCCACACATTGTCTCGCTCACTTATGTTCTCTCAGACCTTCAATCAAGAGCTGCCTCAATCATACAATAAGAGGACTTGAATAATCACTTGCTAATCAGTGAGCCAATATAATGAGGATTAGAAAGAATAGAGAAATATCAAAAATGGTAACATTTAATAAATAAAAAATACAATTAAGGACATGATGTCACTTGATCAATAAATATCAGTGGTCAAAAATAAAACATAGGATGCTAGCTAGAAATAAGACATTAATCAAAGACTCCATGACGGGTAGAAAGATGTAAAATACACACATGGACATTTACACCATCTAACCCTTGATCAATAAATATGAGCTATAAAAATAAAACATAGGATGCCAGCTAGAAATAAGAGAATTATTCGGCCACTTAGACTCCATGAAGGGTAGAAAGATGTAAAATATACACATGGACATTTACATAATCTTACTCACCTGGTTTTTCTATGACAACTGTTATACGGTGTAGTCTTCAGTAAAGCATGATGGGTGAGCTTCCGTGTTTGCTCCAATAAAGGGGCTGAACTGGAGGGCTCCTATAAACAACAAAAAGCTGTGTGTGTTATTGTGAAAGTGTGTCAAAGGTTGCTAAACACTCATTTAGTATTAGCACTTTCCGCTGACATTATCCTCCAAATGATCAGGCATGTTTTCCTCAACAGACAAAAACTTTTGACACAGTTGACAGGATGTAAAATGTCAAGAGTCACATGGTGGTCACAAGATAACAGCGTGGATCAAAAGCCTCAGTCAGTCAAAAGAACTGAAGACTGAGTTCATTCTGCTCAATTTTCAGACTATCATCTGTGTGTTGTTCTCGTGATCCAGAAATGACTTCTCTGTACATGTACAGTATCACGATATTCTCACCGACCTCTTCTCTGTCTTCAGCTTGGACAAAGAGTTCATGTTGCCTTTTTGTGATTTCATTCTTCAGCCGTGCTTTCTTGCCATAGAATGTTTTTAATCCTGAACAAATAGGAAAGACATTAAAAAAGCTTATTCTCCTATTCATGCATAATTTAAGATGTGCATACACAGTAGGAGTGGGTGATATGACACTGTGGGAAATGTTGCTACTCACTTTGAAGAAATGCTTTATGGCAATATTAGATTTAAAAATGATTTCTACACCATTGAGATGAAGTGATTAGACTGCCCAAAAACATAATACCAAAGTTACACACACATATACATATACATACATACATATATATATATATATACACACACATGGTTGTTTATTTGTCCTTTCTCCCTCTCTGTCCCTCAACCCCACTCAGTCGAGGCAGACGGTCGCCCACCTAGAGTCCAGTTCTGCCTGAGGTTTCTTCCCGTTAAAAGGGAGTTTTTCCCTGCAGCTGTCACCAAGTATTTGCTCATGTGGGAATGTTTGGTCTCTTTAAATTTAATTAAATTAAAGAGTACAGTCTAGACTTGTCCTGTGTGTTAAGTGCCTTGAGATGACTTTGATTTAGCGCTATATAAAGAAAGATTGATTGATTGATGTGTCGATGATTTTATCCATATCCTCTACTCTTAGAAGTAGACATGATGGCTCAGTTGAAACTTAGTCATAAATAAATAAACAGTGTTTGGAAAAAGTTATAAATAGTAAAGAATACAGTACATTAACAGTGAAACCAGATCATAAAACCCAACAGCAGATTATTTTGATGTTTGTCAATATGTTTTTCATACGTAAAAAGATAACTTTGCTTGAAGATAAATTACTGATCTCTATCATTCACACTGCTAAACATAATATCTTTAAATCAGCCTTTTAACATTATTTAATAGAGAGACGCAGTTTACATTTTGTACATTTCCCCACTGTGAAACTAATCAAGGACTATCTTATCTGGACTTGAGTACAATGCTACCACAACACAGGCTGCACATTGATTCATTTGCAATATCAGTGATCTTAGAAAAGTTGTGAAATCACAAACATAAACATTAACTCTCTCACTCACAGTCTAATATCTGGTATTAAATGTTTCACCTTGTAGATGTCTTTTCCCGTTCCGGTGGACTGTCAGCATGTCAACAGTATCAAACACAGGTCGGTAGGAGCACACAAGACAGGCGTATCTACAGAGAGAATAAATAGGTAAATTACAATAATTATTATATCTATTTAAGTGCTAAACAACCTTAAAAAGCATCAAGTTTAAAAGGTGTCCAACCAAACATCCAGGTGTGTTTTTAAATTAATTTCACCTTCCGTTTTTCATAAGTGTTGCTTCATCTTCTGGGATGTAGTTAGAGAGAAGATCAGCGACACGGCGTTTCTGAAATAAAACACAAACACTTAGAAATAATACTAATAAACCACAGAAGAGAAGCTAATACAGTCACTTGTTCATTGAGGTAAGTTAGCATGTCGGCTAACAAGATGCTAACAACAACAACAACATGCATGCTCTCAGCTGTAAGAGGAGATGTGAACTGTAAAATAAAGATTTACCTTCAATATGTTCAGCTGACTCTTGTCATCACCTTCTCTTTTAAAAGACATAATTATAGATGACACGCTGAGAGAGAAATTAGATGATTTAGTTAATTCATTAGCCACTTCCTGACTGGTTAGCTCTTCTCATAGCAATGTTGCCTTCAAGTCAAAGGGAGAAAATGGGAAATACGACTCTCTTCTTCATAATCATGCTTTTATATCTGGTTTTACTACATTACTTTCTTAGTTGTTTTATTATTTTATTTTCCTCTTCCCCCCTCTTTAATACCCCTCCTAACATGTCTGGTTTTACTCACTTTATTCTAGTAGATTTATTTTATTCTTTCCTTATTATATTTGTATTAGTCTTTTATTACCTTTTATTTTATTTGGGTATTCTTGATTTTTTAAAAACATTTGTATCATACCTCTGTTGTTTCATCACTGCAGATTCATGTGACTTATGATAGCGTTCTTGTTTGTTTGTTTGTTTGTTTTTTGACAATATAAAGCACTTTTGTGTTACAATAAGGTGTATTATAAGTGCTTCAAGATTAGTGCTTCTTATTACGAGGGGTCATGAACGCAGCGCATTTGACGAACCATGGGACGGTCAGTGGCAGCCATGGCAACACAGATCAGACAGCCATGGCAACACAGATCAGACAGCTGACCGCAGCGACTCGTCAGGTGTTTGTTTGAGGGATAAAGGTAGGTTAAATTTGAAGTTAAGTAAATAAGTAATGTGTCAGTAGCTGTGTCAGAGTTTCTACAGGTAAGGTTTACGAGAAAAAAGTCATAATTTGATTAAAGAAGCGTAGCAAGCGAGCGTCAAAGTTAATGAAGGCTAAGTTGACGTGTAGCTCGCAGGCTAACTAAGCTGCTAGTTTGATAAGTGAAACACGTGTTTACATTTTAGGATACATCAGCTGCATTGATATGATGTGAACTATATTAATAACGTTTGCTGGTAACCGCAAATTACCAGCTGTTTAATCGAGTTGACTACATTAAAAACAACAACAACAACAACCAGAGGAAGGCGGTGGTTGTTCCCGAACATGTCCGGGGATCGAGCTCCTCTACCGGCCGGCAGGAGCAGCCTGCTTCGCGGGGGCCGAACTAAGTCTTACGGTAGTTTGGTCCGGTCTCCTCTGTCTCCGGTTCACCAGAGACACATTGAACACAACATCCAGCCAGGAGAGACTCTGCAAGGCCTGGCCCTGAAATATGGAGTGTCTGTAAGTATGAACCACTTAATCTAGCATTATAGTTATTTAATTTTAAACTACTATTGTGATGATAACACGCCTGAAATATCACTTTTATCTATTAGGATGCACAAAACGAAGCACGTTTAATTATGTATATTAGTCTATGACTTCAGAAAGTCAAATTAGAGCCCGATCAATATGGAGTGTGTGAAAGCACGAACCACTTAATCTAATAATGTAATAATAATAATAACTTGATTTATATAGCACCTTTTAAAAACAAAGTGTACAAAGTGCTTTGACAGACAAAGCAAAAGCAGTACAATAAATGTGATAGTGTAAAATAAAATGATAACACACCTTAAAATATAACTTTTATCTATTAGGATGCACAAAGCAAGCATGGTTGATTATGTGCATTAGTCTATGACTTCAGAAAGTAAAGATTTTTCCCTCAGCAGATATTATCCATCCATCATAGATATATCTTTATTGGCCTAGATGTTGCCTGATCTACTGATATATTTTTATTTTTTTAACTTCATGTAGGCAGTCTTTTCTGTGTGTTTGATCCTTTAGTCAAAAACGTATATTTACATAAGTTAATACATACGTACATATGTTTTTGGTTGTTTTTTTAATGCATAGTAGGGCTGGGTGATATGGATAAAATCAAATATTTTTGACCAAATATCTCGATATCGATAGGGATGTAATTTGGATATAATGATTAAGTGGTTAACAAGCAGATAATACACCAGCTAAAACAGTCTGATTAGTAATGTCGCCTTTAAAACCAGGAAAAGACACTTACGCCATATGATGATATAATGATATCCAAATTCTAAGATGATATCTAGTTTCATATCACTATTTCAATATAGTATCGATATATTGCCCAGCTATAACTCATATGTATTTATAATTATTAAATCCCCAGCGAAGTTTTACTATTTCAGTGTACTGATGTCTTTTTTTTTACAGTAAAGTTAAACAGTAAAATATCACAACCCCCATTACATATCTTAACCTCATTTAAGGGAAAATGTGTGCTTATTTACATATTCTGTATAAGATTATCGGCCAGCTGATATATCGGTATTGGCTCCAAAAAATCCAGCATCGGTCGGGCTCTAAATATAATAATGTTATTTGTTTTAGTAATGTTCTTTCTTGTCATCGTTATCTTTGTTTTGTGGTATTTGTTTGTCAATCAGGCACTTATTTGTACTATTTTGAACCCTTAATATAATTTTATCAACTTGATGTTCCAGTAAAATAAATTGAGAGTGAATGAACAGACTTTGCTTCTGTATATCTCAAAATCTAAATGAAAAAATAGCACTTGAATTACATTTTGTTTTTTGACTCAACAGTTAATTTAATTCAAGTGCTCTTCTGTTTGTGAATAAAATAATAGAATAAGAAAGACTAGCATGAAACACTCATAAGGTATTCCTCTGTTTCAGATGGAGCAAATTAAACGAGCAAACAGGCTGTACACCAATGACTCGATATTCCTGAAGAAGTCCTTGTCGATTCCTGTGCAGCTGTCCGACTGCAGTAATGGTGTAGATTTGGCAGAAGAGGACTCAGAGGAGTGCGCTGGCGGCGCTTCTGGTCAAAATGGGCACACAGCAAGGTCAAATCAGATAAAGCAAGAGGATGGCAAGGAAAGGCTGTCAGACCTTACTCCGGAGGATTTTTTGAAGAGATTGGACAGCATGATAAACCAGTCCAAGCAGGCTGCTGTCAAAGGATGCCGTGAAGCAGAGAAAAGGTTTGTGCATGGCAATGATGCTGCTTTTGTTGGCACAAACTTTTTGAACAACCTACTTTGGCACTAAATATTGCCACTGAAAGTAGAAGTGTTAATGCATAATATGTACTTATAAATAGGGCTGAGCGATTATGGCAAAAATCAAAATCACGATTAATTGAACTTTTAACCTTGATTACGATTAATGAATGATTATCTCCACCCTTGATGAACTATTATGTATTTTCAGTTTCTTTAGTTTAGTATTTTCCACTGCTGCCCTCACACATGAGGATCTTTAGGGAGTGAAAATAAAGATGTTTTAAGGTGTGACGCTGTGGTTAATGTCTAGTTTACTTGATTAGAACTATGTAAAGATCATGGTTTGGGTTAAAATATTACTGGAGACACGTTTTCAAATTCCTTAAAGATATGCAACCTTTGCTGTCATGGTAACAGTGAACATCACGATTAATTGACATGAGCAAGATTAACTCGATTAGAGTTTCTAAATGTCGGTTTCGATTATTTTTTGATTAATTGCACAGCCCTACTAATAGGCGACTTATTCATTGGGACTTACCTCTCTCTAATAGCAGCAGACAGTCTTTTTGAATATGACCAGGAATTGCAAGAGACAAGTGTTCTTGTATTTATCTTCTATCAGTGTTCAGACTCCTTGTATCTTCTCATCTCTTTTTACTCACAGGGTTGCTGACCTAGAAGCAGCTTGCACCAGCAGGACATCGGACTGGCGGCCGCTCACAAGGTCTCAGAGTGTCATTACATCTTCGAGAGCACAGCAGCAGGCGGCACACGGGGCAGTACCCCTCACTATCACCAAATTCACCAAGAAACTTAGAGACAGGGAAGATGAGATCTTCGAACTGTGACATGTTGTTTCTACTTTCTCACTTTGATCATTAAAGAAACTTTCCCAGAACTTCATGTCACAGGGTTTCACCTCCAGGAATAATGGAGATAAAAGGAATATTTCTTTAACTCCCAGCTGCTGTATGGACCTGAAACTGTGACAAGAAGTAACTTGGGTCCA
This sequence comes from Scomber japonicus, assembly GCF_027409825.1. Classification (NCBI taxonomy): domain Eukaryota; kingdom Metazoa; phylum Chordata; class Actinopteri; order Scombriformes; family Scombridae; genus Scomber; species Scomber japonicus. The sequence continues at coordinate 30,233,551 of NC_070587.1, read as the reverse complement.
TCTAAAAAAATATTTACACATATTGCATTTTTTAGCCTTGTTATTTATTTGTTAAGATACACTGTAGATTATGAAAAGCTTCATATAGCCCAAAGCTGTGTTGGGCAGGAAATAGGGAGTGTGAAATTTCAAAAATGAGAATTTGCAGTCACATGTTGCTTTAGTCATGTGATTGTTCATATGGTCTACTCAGCCAGTGGTTTGTGTGTAATGCTACCTCACAGCCTGATTATGCAAAGCTGCCCAAGCACTCTGACTAGAACCTTTTAGCCATTGCATAATAAAGCATATAAATCATTTCACTGTAATATTAAGACTTGGAAATGTGTCCCTGTCAGTTACTGCTGAATAATTAGATCTCTAATGTAGCCAAAGTTTTTTAGAATATATTTTTACAGCAATTTTGTGTTGTTTAGTATGGGTATGTTTTTGATTAAGTTTTATATAGTTTATTAAAAATGTTTTAATATCATTTGTGCAGGTCTGAATATGTATGTTTGTCCACATTTGTTTTACAAGGTTGAGCTCTCCTGGACATCCTGAAGGGAGCTGCAGAAAGTCTCTGGAGCGCTTGTTTTCTGTAATTTAAGAGCTTGGAATGGATTTCTTCTTTTCTCCAAGTTATTGTTTACAAGAAGAGGTCAAAGTCTTAGTTCTTAGTTGCTTGCTTAGCGTTAATATCAGCCACTGACTGTGATCTACAGTATTCTTAGAATAACATGAATTAGAGGATTAACATTCAAGCTTGTGTGCAGTCAACATCATTTAAGAGTCAGTCTTTATGTGGATGTTTCTAAAGATGTGTTGAAGCAGAAACTACAAACTGTCAGTACGAGTAATCGTCCACTGTGGGGTTATTTGCTTTATTGTTATAGCTGCATTGTCTTCTGGATGCTTTAGCAGATACAGTACGTTGAGCTGCTGAAGCCACATCTTGACCACCAGGTGGCAGTCTTGTATTACAGCATTGTTCCCTGTCTGTTCTCTTTTTGCATTCTGTGCAGCTGTTTTTAAACTCCTCCTATCCAGAGTATATAACATCAGTAGTTATAAGTGAAACATTTCAAGGTCTCAAATATTAAACATTGGATGACATTTCAAATACTAATAAAATCTCTGATATAGCATGAACCAGTTTATATTCAAGTCTGGTTTCTGTGATCTTTGTCTTAGTAGACAAGTGTGCATCACAATTGTACAGTATATACCACCTCTAAACATTAAAAACATGAGGAATTCGACTCAAACAACTTATTATCCCACATGTTCTTTGAGAACTATGGGGGCAACAGTTTTGTTCTCAAATCAAGTCTTACAGTGCCAGTCCTCAACAGCAGTAAGACCAATTCTGTCCAACAATTCAGAGTCTCAGATGAATCTGCCTGTTAATCTCCCAGTGTCTGTCTGATACTTTTATTATTTCTGTGTCATATTGTCCCGTCCTCCACCAGTTTGTTGAGTCCTTTGCAGATCTTGGTGAGGTTGGGTCGGAAAGGGCCACTGGGCTCGTACAGTTTGGTCAGGAGCTCTGGGTCGGCGTAATGGTTGAAGACATGGTTGATGCGACCGTGGGATTTAGGGGTCAGGTGGGTGTTGACCAGCTTCAGCAGCAGATCCCTGCAGCCGGTCAAGAGCTCTGCCATCACCGCCTTGTCAAAGGTAAAGTCCACCTGCAGGAGATAAACTCGTTAGAAAATTGACAAGAGTGTTATGCCTTACATCATCTGGAGGATCAGATGATTGTGACTTTTAAAGGAAAAAAAGAAGGGTATTAAATACACTTAAATACAACACATGCACACAATTATAAGAGGTAAAGCATTTTTATCTGGTAATGACAACCTTGTTTTGCAGCTGTCAGTTTGATGTAATTATAAAATCAGAGTTCAATACAGACCTACTGTATTTATGTTCTGTAATGTGTTATTAAGGCAAAGATGGACTCAAAGTTGGATTAAAGCTAAATTGAGGTTCTTGTGTTGCTGAAAACAACAAACACTTCATTGCAGTTTTGAGCTACATAAGCCCCGTTCACACATGCACTGCAAGCCTAAAATTTTGTGGACATTAACTCAGAGGAGCTGTATGTATGAACGCAAATGTCCAAATCAGGTGTTTGTACAGCGGGTGTGTGTATGTATATTATTCGTGTCCGGTGGTGTTTCTGATTGTGAAAACGAATTTCCCCATGGGACAATAAAGGCTATCTATCTATCTATCAGTCAGACTGGACTTTTAATGGACTTAACCCTGCAAGCTCTCTAGTACAAAGTTCATCTAATGTCTGATGGAGCGCATGTGTGACTGCAGCAGTGAATACTTCAGAGCGAGTGGGCTATAACTGCTTACTCCCGTCAGTGCGGGCAATAATGGAGACAATACAATTGAACAAGTGGAACATGAACTTAAATATGGCAGCCAGCAGTAAACTCCCCTCTCGTCCACAGCCGCTATTTTACACACGTGACTGGAGCTGGATAAACACTGCAGGCCAGCTAAGCTGTATTGTTCTGATTGAGGCTGAATGCTCAGCTGTGAAGCTTGTGGTAATGGGAGAGAGGACTTCCTGTGATTTCTCGTCAAGTAACAGCTGTTGTGTTTCTGGTCAAAAGCTTAAAAATCTTGAATTACTCCCGCAGCATACGTTTTAAATCATGTTCTGAACCTTCTTCACCCCTCATCTTAACTAAACAGAGCATTTCCAGGAGGAATATGTCTGACATAGACAATTTCCTGCTGTCTGTTACATGTGTGAAAGGGCGACCTCGACCTGATTCTCCGGATATTCATTTGCATGTGGAAACAGCCATACAGTACAGTTTAACACCTGAATAAAGGAAAAAAACAGAAACATTTATGTTGGTATGTTTAAATGTACCTCATAGAAGCTGATAGCTGTCATGGCCCCCATGTGCAGCTTCTTCTTAAACTCTTGGGCCACTCCCAGCTCTTCTTTGCTGAATCGGTTGTTTCTGAACAGCAGGCCAATCTTCACAGCAATCTTGACCAGGTCTTTGATAACCTTTTGGGCCTCACTTTTATTACCCGAGTACTCTTTGGAGACGCGGTAGAGTTCATCTAAGATCTCACTACTGGTGTCGTCAATGAACATTTGCACCGAACTTTTGGTGGCCATGCTGCTGAGGATCTTCTTCTGTGCCTTTAAGGCCATGTCCTTGGAGCTGAAGCCGTCCATGGTTGCCTGAATTGTCGGGAAAAAGTATATCGCACATTAATTATAATTTCAACCCTGGTATTCTAATAAACATGTTACTTCTCACTGAATTTTCAACTAGCCCAGACACTAAGAGTCGATTGATTAAAACCGTGCAGCTCTGTAATTGTTCCAAATTAATTGCCTCCAACATTGGATCTTATGCTCATAAATCCTCCACCATGACTCCAGTAAACTATGAATCCCAGTCACAAAGACAGAAGACACAAACTTTGTCCATCTTACCCTGAGCGGTTTGATTTCTCACAGGTCTTTGAATTTCACACAAAATTTTGTATCATCACTTTTCACTAATTTTGGTAACCAACAACAATCTTATTTTTGAAAAAATACATCAGTCAATAAGGAATAGGAATGGTTACACTGTTTTCGCCTCTTTTTTCATCACATGAAAAAGAAGATAAGTGTTAAATGTAAGATGAGTTTCCACTCTACTAAAAATAATAAAGATATCTAGAGACGCAAGAGGAAGACCATCACCCTTGCACCTCATTGCCACTCGGCACAACTCCAGTCATTTACTTCCACACAACGAGCAGCTCCAGTGGAGTAGTTGAGGTTAAGTGCCATGTTCAAGGGTAAACGGTTTGTTGTTGTGGAGACTGGGGAGGGCAACACATGTTCATCTCTCCCATCCAAATTTCCCAGATTATTTTGGGATTTGAACTGGCGGCCCTCCAGTTATTACTTTGACTTTTCTACCCTTCGTATTTTCATCCATCTTGACATCCTCCATGTCGGAATCATCACTGATACCTCTTCAAGTTCAAATCTATATTTAAAATTAAAAGTAAACGTATATCCCCACAGGGCTAACAAACATCGATTATACTGTGTCATGTCAAATCTGAAATGTGCTTTTATGCAATGTTAATTCCAGTGTTTGTTTTTGTATCCGACATGCACATATGAAGCCAAAAGGGAAATGCACCATGGAAGATACTCCACTGAGGCTTTTAATTTCTCCACTGAGATCTCAACCACACCTAGCATCATCCATCACAGAGAATCCCCCCGGGAGGTCATCAGCATGCATACAGCACACGATGACAGAACCACAAAATCCACTGTTTATCTTTGATTGTCAACACAGTTTGAATTAAGTCCTTTTTAATTCCCTTTAATGATTCCTTAATCTCAGACATGAAAGGAGGCAGATTCCAAGTGGATCATTCACAAGGAGGAAAAGTATATTTACATTTTAGCTATTAAGCTGATGTTGGTATAAGAGACGTGTAAAAGAAAAAAAACTAGACGAACAAAATAGGTCAAATTCCTACATCATTAAAATGACAAAAATTTGAAAGTATAAGAATAACTTGACCTATTATAGATTAAGTGAATGTATATCCTTGGAAAAATACTTAAGCTTGGTAGCTAAGTCCTTGATACATCCTCAGCACCACAAAGGGACACAGAGAAATACTTGAGTCCAAGTCTAAATGCTTTCCTCTCCATCCAAACTATAGTGTAAAACAGAATCAACAAAGACATACAGTATCTCTAGCGTGCATTGGTGCTACAAGACTGCAGTGTATCCTCTCCTACTTCCTGTGTCATATATCCTCATATTCACACCTTTATAAAACCTCATGGTGCAAACAGGCCTAAAATTCGAAAAACACTGAAGACTTGAACATCTTTCAGTGTGACTTTCTGCACTGAATCCCACTCATGGCCTGTGCAGACAAGTATATGAGATGAGTAGGTAGGCTGCATAGTTGAGGCAGGTCCATGCCTGCTGTTTACAGATTACATCAATGTTGGGGCCAGTACAGAATGAGGACTATGAACCCAATACCTACTTTAATTATTGGCCTGGAATCTGCCTTTCATCACTGACTCTTTTATCGAGACATCCTGTACATGTTGTCCATAAAATCTCAGTCAGTTGAATGGCCGCCAGACATGGTATTGTGGTATTTTCATGCCTATTTGTGCTTATTAGACAGAATTATTCAAATGACAGTGTTCCCATTGTCCCACTCCAATGATGCTCTGTCAGCACTGTGAACAAACGACTCCGTGGCTCACTAATAAATGAAAAAGTGATCCAGCTACATTAACGATCATATCATGCAAAACAGGCAGCGCTCGTTGTGATTCTCCCCAACCCTGCCGCGCACCCCCGATCCCAGCTGCAACATCCATAATAACCAAACAGTCACTTTTATAGGATATCTCACTAGGTTAATTTACATGCACAGCCATTCATTTTGAGTGTCACATTTCTAATAGCTCGCTTCGTTACAAAAGCTTCGGGTTCCCTGTGGGGAATTAAAGAACATTCATTAGATTAATTTCCCTTAACAGTGATAATGGAAGTGGAGCAGCGTGATAGCTATTTCAGATTCATGCTTCAATCCCGTTTATTTGCTAAAAAGACTACAGGGATCTGAGGGACGGCTGCAGTGTGTAGTCATCAGCCAGTATTCCACATAGTGAAATGTAACTCCGCAGCTGGAGACTTCTTGCTACTCTGCTTTTTGTGCGTCTACATTGTTTATTTTATGCACATCTATCAGGGGGGGTCGAGCCTGTTTGTGAAGCGTTGAAAACATTTGTGTTACAGCAGCACATTGCCATGAATCCACTCGTATGTAATGGACGTCATTTGGTCGGTCACATCAAGGACACTCTCGCTGTTGAGCTTCAATTTTCTGGTACAGATGGATTGAAGAGGGCCTTTAAGCGACGGTTTGTTGTTGACATCCACCAGGGAGTGACTGCATTACATTTTCAAGTGTTTGTTTCCCTCCCAAATACCTGAATTGCTTGAATTGACATGCACCTGTACGCTCTGGATGATCTAATACTGTCTGTAGGAGGAAAAAAGGAAAAGTAACCCATAGCAGAGGTGGTGCTCACAGTAGAGATGAGTGTGGTTGCTCTCAGAGTTACTGTAGCAGCCAGACAGTGAAGAATCTTTAAACAGTTAATGGGCAGTCAAACAGAGGGTGCTGATTGGTGTAGCCATCCAGGCAGGCAGGAGAGGTAAATATTTAGCATTCCTCAAATGGCACTAACATTGAGCCCCGGTGTTTGTGTACATGCATGAACCTGCGTGCATGTGGATGCACATTTTTGGGTAGAAGTGGTTTCCGGGTTGGTTTTGCATTGAGGTATTTTTGAGAACAAAAGAATGCTTTGGATTTTGAGTGTGTATTTTTGTGGTTGTGTCATTGACCAATCCACATTTGCAATATGTGTGTGTGTGAGAGTTTAGAGATAAATTGTCTCTCAGGGCTTTGAAGGGGATGCATGAAGCCCCTTTTGACTCATTTGTTCAAAAATGAGCCTTGGTACTGTTGCAGAGTGCAGCGTGGCCTTGTCACTTTGAACTTGGCAGATAGATATCCTCATTTTCATCACCAGGCCTGGGGTTGTGTAGACTGAGTTGTAGCTGGTGAGACTGAGAGGAGGGGTTAGGTCTCTTTTAGCTGCCCGCTGCCTTTGATCAGATTGAACAATGAGAATGTTCCAGAAAAAACACACAGAAAAGCCAGTGTCAGTCAATCAGATGAAAACAAGAAGGCCATTGTAGAAAGGTCATCACTGAGCTACAAGGGTTGTTTAGAATTGAACTAGAAATTTTTATTTTTCTCCTGTTGAAGAGCCACGATTAAACAACAACAGTGAAACTATGGTACGGTAGATATGTATCTTTACACAGCAACTTTCTGCAAGATGAGAAGAACGGTATTGCACCAGGATGAAATGTCACTTCCGTTGTGTGTTTTGAAAGGGGAGGTGGAAATAGTACTGTAGTTGTAAGATTGTGCAGATATAAGATCTTGTTTTTTTATCTTTAACTTGTTATGTAACTTCTTGCACTTCATTTGAACCTTTGAACCTACTTCTGGTTTCATGTTTTTTTGCAAGTTTGTAAAGGTTAAATTTGGTTTCTTATATTTTTCTATTACTAAATTGCCCTCTTCATTCGATAAGCCCTTTGTTTTCACAAAATTCCTCCATAAGTCGTTTAGTCATAGACAAGAAAAGATTTTGAAATTCTCTCAAAGTACATATTGCAGTTTCTCATTCAACATTGCACAACTCTTCTGACTCGCCGTTGCTCAAGCCTGCCACCCATCTGCAATGCCTCAAAAGGGAAGCGAAACAGATAGCTGTTGGGTCTGTGGTGGGGAGCTATAAGCCTAAAAAACGGCCCACAGCTTGTATTTGTCCCTTGACATCACAACCTTTCACTGTCTTTGGCTCTTATTTAGCATACTTCACATCAAGTGCAGAAGGGAAAATCCACAGCGTTGAGATTTGAGTTGAGCAACTCCCCAGCCTGTGCAAACAAAAGTGTGAGCTCTACATCTGTGCATGTCAGTGTACTTGTTCCAGCATGACTGAGCACACACGCATATCTCCCAACTCGCACTCAACATGGGGAAGTGGAGAGAAGTCACACAATTTGTTCCAATCATCCCTCTCCTGTGCCTTCCCCTGCTGGGCGCCAGCAACAAACACTCTTAATTTTCCAAGAACATAAAAGGAGGCACAACACTAATCTGGGCCCAAAGGATTTTTACTCTCTAACTGGCACATTGAACACGGCAGATAGTGTCTTACCTGTGGGTGCTGAGTCCCCCTCCCTCCTCGTCTGTGTCAGATATCTCTCTCTCCCTCTGCTCTGTGTCTCACGTTGACAGCAAAGGCCGCTTGATTTAATGAGATCCCTTCATCTCCACTATGAGCAGAACCAAAACACAAAAAAACAGCCCTCCTGCTGCGCTTCTGTCACTGCTTGCCACCCTGTCTTAAGATAATGTTGAGTTGTACTTCCTTGAGGAACTAAATTGCTATGACACACCCCTCAGCGTGTGAGTCTCTCTCTCTCTCTCTCTTTCCTCTTCGAGCCTATCTTGTTTTTCCCTCTGAAATTCAAATTCAAACCCTTCAAAAAAAACAACTGTTATTTTCTCACTTGCCCTCACTCATCACACTTTGGCACCCTCTCTGAATCTCTCCGCCTCTGTCCCTGCTCTTCTCTGTATTGCTGACGTTGTGCGTCTGCTTGTTCTGACAAGTGAAAACCCCAGAAAGAATTTAGCAATAATCCAGTGATGCAGCTAGTTGAAAGGGGAGCGGCTTAACCCTTTTTTTTGTGTTCACCTTCACTGGAATGCGGCTCCTGTCACTGCTGAGCTCCACGTCCCTCCCCGGGTGTCTCTAATTCAAGGTAGAATCAAAACAAAGAGCAAACAGATGTGTCTCAGTCTGACACACGTGCACACTGTCACAACTCACCAACTACTCAAACTTAACATATAGAACAACTAATGGTGTATTTGATTTAAAGTTTAGGGACAAACAGCAGTGCTAGCATGATACAATATGTAACAATTATCTTGCTCTCTGCTTGTAATTAAATATTTTGTTTTGTTGAATTTAGTTACGTAATTCTCATATATGCTTAATTACATTTTTTGTAAGATCAACAGTTTGTATTTTAAAGTTTTTAAACCCTGGTGCTGTGATTTGTTTTAGTTTAAATGACACATAAACTCAACTCAGCCACTTAAATCTGGGACACTGACATCTTAATGGTGTAAATTAGCGCACTTTGTCCCCCGGTGAAAAATCAGTCATTGTGAAAGATAAACTTCATAAAGTAATTAACCCTGAGTGGCTGCTTTCTTTGATGTATCAAACGCTAATAAAACATGAGGATTTTCTGTCTTATGAATTGAGCTTTGTTTGAACTGGTTGCCATAAAACTTGTCAACCTTTTATAGTCTTATCTGTATTAGTTAAATATAAATACAAATTAGGGTGATATAGGATGTAACCCAGAGTGACTAACTAACACTGAGCCTTGCCTTGTTCACAACAGAATAATCATTCTTTGCAGCTATATAACAAACATGTCTGCAGCTCTGAAGTCATGAATTCAACGATTCATCACGAATGAGGAAGTCCCCTGATTCTGAAGCTGTGTTGTTTATCTGTGGGTTTTATCTGAATGGCAACCAGCTGTGTTGAAGGGCAGTCGGCTAAAGCTCAGGCCATTCAGAAACACCCGTCCAATGAACACTCATAAATGTTAATTGTTGTCAGATGTCGGGGTTAAAGGTTACGCTTAAACCCAGCTGGACTGAGAGGAGTGTTTGACAGTCCCTGGACAGGATACCAGCCCACTAGTGAGCAGTGCACACCGAGGCACACCTGCCTCTTTGTTTTGCCTCCCACTCAGCCCTTCTGCAAGAAATTAGCTTGGTAAAGACATGGGTAAACTTTGCAACTGCAGAATGAGGTCTGTCACCGTGGCAACAGACAGGAAGTAGTGCTTAAGCGGTTTCCTGATGGCTTCCTCTTTATCGTGTAATGACATCTCACAAGGAAACATCAGCAGGGAGCACTCGGCTGAATATCTTTTTATGTGTAAGTGTGCACGCATACATGTGTTGTGTGTGTGAAGGAACGCAGCGGCCCTGAAATGAGCTGTTACCTGCGTTACCTTCATACTGTACACAGCTAACGCACTTGCATTTTTCGGTTATGAGATAGTAAGAGGAACTTCAATTATGCCACTTATCTTTCATTAAAAGATCACACACGTACAGTCACTCACATAATGGCAGTGTGTTATCATCAGATGACTAAGACAGGAATAACCGACCTCATAACCACCGGGGTCAGGGAACTGTGCTGGAGATTTGGAGCCTGAATTGGATGGAGGATTTGGTGAGCTTTAGGTTCTTTCTGTGCGAGCTCGCCCTGTCCGTTCGCTCACAGTGTTGTAAGATAGATGGTGAGCACAAATTGAGATGAACAGATGCCGGTTCAGAGGAGGCCAGACATTTAATTTGATCAGCTAACAGGGATTCACTTTCTCCCCACAGCGTGATCAGACTAAAACTCCCACTCACTTGTATTTTGGATCTGTAGAACCACAGAGAACCAAAGATTGACTCACACGTTGTTCTTAGTCTCTGATTTATTTAATCATCTATTTAGTCTTTAACTTGTGGTTAGCCTATCACCTCCTAGTGGCTGTTAAAAGGCATAGCAGTGCCCATAGATGGCATGATCATTACCAACTTACAAGATCCTTAAAGCAGTGGTTCTCAAAGTGGGGGACTGGGGACCAATAGGGGTCCTTGTGGTTTTTCTGGGGGGTCCCTTTCAAAATAAGGGAATAATTTGTTTACACTATAATCCCACATATAAGTAACACAATCACTAGTTTGGTCATGGGTTTCATACACTTTCTGTAATAAAACATCTCAAAGCACAAATTCTGGATCAGATGGGGAAATCTGTGATCTGGAAATCTTATCAAGTGGGAGTCCATGGTTTGATTAATGTCAGTTTAGGGGACCTTAACACGGAAAAAGTTTTAGAAGCACTTCCTTACAAGATCCTCACAGGACCATTTACTCACATCCTCTCTGCAGGTCTGAGGAACTGTGTGGGCAGCTTTATATATATGTGTAACAGAGTAATGCCGCTCCTTTCCTTTCACATTCACACAGTGCTGAAAAGATGACTCAGTTAACTGATTAGTACATTCAACAGACACCATAGGTTTAATGATTGATTTGGTGAAACTATCTATGGAGCAAAAAGTTACAGTTACAGCTAAAATATGAAGATATGTTGCATCTTTCTGTCATGTGATTGTAAATTCAGTATCTTTATATGAATTAATTTTAGTAAATCAACAGATCAAATCCCAGTTTGAATTTAGTGATAGTCTGTTTGCCAAGTAGGTCAGTTAAGCATGCAGGAATGTGAACTTTGTCCAACGGCAACATGATATATGGAGAGAAAGTTTAAGATATGAATGAATGAGTTACCTGGGATTCAATCAGAAAGAAATGAGTATTTTCCCTTTGATTAGTAGAAAGTTACGTAGTTATTATTTAAGAAGCTGCATAGGAGATTATTAGAGAATTATAACCTCATACTTTTAGCATTACCCATATTTTAGGTTTAGTAATCAGGATGGAAAGTCCACACTAGCCACAACCCAAAAACAGCTGTATGGTGGTTGCACCTGTTAACAATCTGGTACATAAATACATGTTTTTTGAAACCATGAAACACTTTAAGCCCTATATGGGTGTCATGACAGCAGTGTCTATAGATTACTCATAACCAATTTAAATACTTAAAGCGGTGGTTCTCACGATGGGGACCCTCGGGATTCCTTGAGGGGGTTCTGGGCACTCCCAAGCACAAAAGGGAATCACTTAGGCTGTGTTCAGACTGCAGGCAAATATGATTCAAATCTGATTCCTTCTCATATCTCATATATTTTTAGGCCTGACTGTCCACACTGTTTTTAGCAAGTGTCCAAATTGGATTTGGCCACATTAATGACCAATCTGACAGGTTGCCGTGGCAACGTTGTCAGAGCGGAGGCGTCATCTAGCGTGTATTGTGTGATGTCATATAACTGCAAGAGCGACAGCAACAACAAAACCTCGAGCTTCTCTTGAACAAAGCCATCTCCCCAAAGATTAAGACTTTGGTTTGGTCCTCTGTCCATGGACTAAAAATCGTATTTTAGCTTGCAGTGTGAATGCAGCCTCATATGTTCCTATAATTCCACTTATGAGTGACACAATTACAGAATATATGGCTAGTTCGGTCATGGTTTTCATACACTTTATGTAATTAAACATCTCAATGCAAAAATCTTCAGATGAGGACCCTCGGACAAAATCTTGTCTAGTGGGAGTCCATGTTTTGATCGATGTCAGTTTAGAGGTTGTTGACACAAAAAAGCTTGAAACTCACTTCCTTACAAGATCAAGATCCTGATCCTTTACTCACATCCTCTCTGCAGGTCTAAGGAACTGTGTTATAAGAGTCTAACAGACTAGCTTTTCCTTTCCTTTTGCATTCACATAGAGCTGAAAAGAAAACTCAATTAATTGATTAAGTCCTTCAACAGACACATATTGTAGGTTTGAGGATTGATTTTGGTGAAGCCATCAGTCAAGCAAAAAGGTAAAATATTTGTCTGTTCCAGCTTCACAAATGTGAGGATTCACTGCACTTCTCTGACTTATGATTGTAAATTCAATATATTTATATAAATTAATTAAACACAAAAATCAAGTGATAGTGATAGTCTGTTTGCCAAGTAGATCAAAAGCAAGCATAATATTCAAAAGATATATGTAGTTAGTTTAAAATATGAATGAATGAATAATTACATGGGATTCAATCAGAAGGAAATTACTATTTTCCCTTTGATTAGTAGCAAATTACATAGTTCTTTCAAGAAACTGCTCAGGAGATTATCAGAATATTATGTTCTTAACTTAAAATATAGTGTTACCAGAATTTTATGTTCAGCTATCAGGATGGAAAGTCTAAACTAGCCACAACCCCAAAAGCTGAGGTGCATGTCGGTTGCACCTGTTAATAAAAAATATGTTTTGAAACCACCTGCATATGAGAAAGAGTGTCATGACTTAGTAAAACAAAAATTAAAAACATGACCGCTTTTTAGTGGCTGTACATACAGTTTTATATGAACAAACACTACCATCATACAGTGAAACAAATGCAGTCAGTTAAATACAGAAAGTAGAACCAGAAATCTTTAAGACAATGCTGTTAACGTCTAGCCAAATACCAACTGAATAACAATACGACTAGTTTAAACAAAATTAAAGGGCAACCTCTGATGACCTCTGTCTACTCTCATCCATACATACAGTTAGTTTTAGACATAATTCCTGTAGCAGTAATAGCAGTGACTTCATGGATGGCTTATACAGCTGTAAAATATTACAGCAAATAGCATAAAGAAAATAAAAGAAATAAAAACTCATTGTCATGGCTGTGATTGCCTATAGTACAGTTTTGTAGTTCTGTGTTTTCTGTGCATGTTCTGTTCTGCGTGTAGAGGACATTGTACTTCCTTTTTTTGTTTTAAATAGTCGACATAAGGAAGACATGTTGTGAAACCTGTCAATTCTCAGTATTCAGGGTGGTGATATAACTGATCTTTAAAAAAAAAAAAAAGTTTCTAAACCAGTCATCTTTTCATGCGTGACATCAATGAAACAAAGCTTTTACTTTATTTCAAGTGGACTTTAACTTTTAAAACATGTTTGTTTTCAGTTTAATTTGCCACTTAACTCTTATTTTTATCTTTCAAAATCTCCTGGCATTCAAAATGTGTTTAAATGCAGATCACCATTAACCATAAATCTTGTTAAATCTGAAACTTCTCTCTTTGTCCTGCCTCTTCCTACACTTCCATTATATTCTTAATATCGCACCCTTTGTCACATGTCAGTGTCATCTTGTAATATCACACTAAAACCATCCGCTCACAGAATGGAGCAGGCGGTGCTTCTCATGGGTAGGTTGGCAGGCAGCTTGGTATACTGCAGCCTGAAGCTGTTTCTCTTGTTGTTGAGTAAAGGACCCGGGTTCTCCAGCCCAACAGCCGGCGACAAATTCTCCGGCATTGCGTTTCCCTGAGGGATATCCAACCTGGCCCCCTTGTTGTTCTTAGTCTTTTTGGCTTTCTCCTTTTCCTGCAGCTCAGTTGAAATGACAGGGAGCTCGTTAGCGGCCTCTGGTGGAGGCATGGTGTCCAGTGGAAGATCGCTGGGGCTTGGCTTCCCCTCTGCTTGCTCCCCCTCACTGCCTGTGATGTTGAGGTTGGAGGCCATGCACTTGGCGTTGGTGCTTGTGGAACTAGTGCAGTTATACATTAGTAGAATATCACAGTGATTTACAAAAGACATAAAACATTAAAGACAGTGTATTTGAATTTTTGCAGTGATAGTTTTAAAGACCTTGGTTTCATTTAGCCTGTAACAAAGTCTTACAAGCAAATAACTGTGTGAGTGGGAGTTATAATATTTCACATATCAATACATTATAAAGTTCCCCTTTACTGTTTTAACTTAATTTGGATGTTTGACCTTCATTTGTGCAGAATGATGTATTTACACAGATGAATAATAGAAGACTGTTCTCACTTTGATCTGTTAAAGTTAAAGGAGGACCATAATCATTTTATATCAGAATTATCCAAACTCCTCAATAAACTCCAATATATTCAGAGCTCTGCTGCCCGCCTGCTCACCCACACCCGCTCCTGAGAACACATCACCCCCCCTGTCCTCCAAAAACTGCTCTGGCTCCCCATCTCACACCGTATACAATTCAAAATCCTCCTGCTCACCCACAAATCACTTTACAACCTGGCCCCCACCTACTTCACAGACCTGCTCCACCACTACCCCCCCCCCCCCCCCCCCCCCCCCCCGGCCCCCCTCCCGTGCCCTCCGATCCTCAGAGGGAAATCTCCTTGCCCTACCCCCCCTCAGACCAAGCACTAAAATTAAGGGGACAGAGCCTTCTCTGCTGCCGCCCCCCACCCTCTGGAATTCACTCCCCAAACCCATCAGAGACTATACAGACCTTCAAATCACTCCTAAAAAACACACCTTTTTAACCCTCCTGTTGTCCTCGAGTCAAGGAAGGAAGAAAGGGAGGAAGGAAAGGAGTGAGGGAGGGAAGGAAGGAAGGAAGGAAGGAAGGAAATGAGGAAAGAAAAGGAGGGAGGAAGGAGGGAAGGATGGAAGGAAGGAAGGAAAGGAGGGAAGAAGGAAGGAAGGAAATGAGGGAAGAAGGAAGGAAGGAAGGAAGGGAGGAGGGAAGGAAGGAATGAAGGAAAGGAGGGAAGAAGGAAGGAGGGAAGGAAAGGAGGGAAGAAGGAAGGAAGGAAGGAAATGAGGGAAGGAATGAAGGAAGGAAGAAAAGGAGGGAGGAAGGAAGGAATGAGTGAAGGAAGGGAGGAGGGAAGGAATGAAGGAAGGAAAGGAGGGAAGGAAGGAAGGAAATTAGGGAAGAAGGAAGGAGGGAAGGAAGGAAAGGAGGGAGGGCATCTTTGAGCACTTGTAAAAGCGCGTTATAAATAAAATGTATTATTATTATTATTATTTCTTATTGTTAATTATAAATGCTTTTGCAGTGCTATATCTTTCCTGTTTTATCTTACATTGTTCTTGTGCTGCTTCAGTAACCCAAGATGTTGCACTGCCACATACGGGTCAAAACTTTTGTTGGTCAGCGTGACTCCTTCAAACAAAACGCCTGAAACAGCCTTTCACTTTGCTGTCTGGTGCTGCAGGGGGGCAATAAACGCAGCTCTGGCTGAATCAACAGGGGACGTGGTGAGTCTACATTGTGTATAGAATAAAAGTGATTCTTTGCCGCCTCCACCCCCCGTCTACTCACCCATTAGAGCTCTTATCCTCAGAGTCTCTCTGTTCACTGCTGTAGCGCAGCTCTGCCGGAGTCTTGAATGATAGGTCTTTCTTTCCTTTCAGCCAGTAGGTTTTCATGTAGCCTTTACCCTACAAGATGTTTGGGAGATTGAAGGTTTTGATCAAAAATGCCATATGTAAATGTTAGAAAGAAAATTAAATCTAAAATTCATTGTCAGGTTCAAAATGTCTCTTAGTTGGCTCAAGATAATGAGTATCTTCATTAATACTCAACAGCAATGTGTTGAGTATTATAACTACAAGAAATGATGAAAAGCAAAACATTAATGTCCATTTCAGTCAGTGGATAGTGGATAAGAAAGGCCATACATTAAGGCTGCTCAATTAATCGAAATTTGATCATGATTACGATTTAGGGGCCAAACGATCTCAAAACTAATAAAATCGAGGGGAAACTATTTTTAATAATAATGAGATAGCGGTCAATAACAAAGGTTTTATTTTGAAAAGCTTAGACAGGAAGCCGCCGCAGCTCTGTTAGTTTAACAGAAGCTGAAACACACGGCGAAATGTTTTAACTGTAAATAAAAGTGCAGAGTTTCCAGCCTGCGTCAGACGATGCTGAGTTTACTGACTGATTATTAAAAACCAGGATGTGATGGGTGAACTATCGTCATGGTAACCCGCTCAGCTCTAATATCTCTGCACATTTTCTGATGTGTGTTGCGTTAAGCGGCAGATAAAAGGCTGCTGCTGGGAGAGAAAATTATTTAAGCCGAATAGACAAGAAATGCAGCATGTTTCTAAAGTTTAAAAAAAAATCGTTTTAATAATCATGATTTAAATTTTGACCCCAAAAATTGTGATTATGATTTTTTCCATAAGCGAGCAGCCCTACCATACATGATAGTAAAAGGTATCCATCCATGGCTTGTATTAACCACTTACCTTTACAAAGATTTTGCCCCTCTCCTCGATGATATAGGGCTCATGTTCCAGGTGGTCTTTGGTGGTCTGGCTGATGTGTATCTGCATGCCCTGCTCACACAGACACATACAGACAACTGCTGCTAAGGCTCTGTGTTGAAATACAATCCATTTATTTTACTGAAACTTTTAAAAATCATCAAAAGGCTATGAAAACATTAAGCGTATTCAAACACTTAAAATGAGAGTTCATTCAGAGGTTTCTTCCTTTGTGTGAATACAAAGAGGAAATTTAGTCTGAATAAACTGCTTTCTTTTCCGTTTATCATCGAACAGATTTTCCCCACAACATGACATTAACTTCTATTAGTGTAAGTAATGGAAAGCAAATGAAGTGATTAGCTCGTTGCATTAACCGAAAAGCTGCACGTACTGTACAGCGGCGTCATTAAACATGAAAATGGTTTTCTGTACCAATCTACATGAAATTGACTTGAGGGAAATTGTTAATGTTATTGCAGTTATTTATACTATTGCTGTGGGTTATTTGGCACATTTCGCTGGGGCTATGGGTTGTTAAGTATGTTAGTGTAGTCACCACTCCGTTGCTCTCCATCCTCGAGGCTGTGTTTACAGTGTCGCCAAACAAGCAGTAGCGAGGCATCTTCAGACCCACCACGCCAGCCACCACCATACCTGAGTGGATACCTGAGAGAGGAAAAACACTTTATAGAAACTCAACGTGATCTGATTTATTCATAAACTGCCTGAGTCTATTTTTATAGCAGCTACAGTACTGCCCCTACAAAAAACTGGTTTATATGCAGTCATTTATCTTGCACTCATCACCTAGTCAAAGTATATCCAGATACTTAACCCTCCTGTTGTCCTCAGGTCAAGGAAGGACAGGAGGAAGGGAGGAAGGAAGGAAGGAAGGAAGGTAGGGAGTAAGGAGGGAGTGTGGAAGGAAGTGGGATCAAAGAAAGAGGGAGGAGGGGAAGAACAAAGGAAAAATTAAAGAAAGAGGAAGGAAAGAAGGAACAGTCAAAAGAGATGGCGTCAATTTGACCTGGGAGGACGACACAAGGGTTAAATTCGAACTTTTTCATTACAAGCAACCAACAGTGCACAAATTAAATAAAAAAAACTGCATCCTGTAGAAAACAGATTATTTCTCCTCTGTTGAGAGTGAAAAATACAATTGAATCATCATCGCTTTGTGTGCAGCACTTCATATTTTACCTCAAACAGCAGTTTGAAAAGGTTATTGTTACTGTCTGTCAACATGAGCACAATATATTTGCAGGAGTTGTAGATTTGTTGTTTGTTGATGCTAATGACTCCATTTTTACTTTGAAGCTTGAACTGAAAAGACATTTTTCCTGCTGTTGAGAGCTCAAAGGACACGTTTTCTTCTTTTTAGGTGTTTGGCATTGAGACTGGCGACACGTCATGGGTCTACCCTGCTACCTTTTAGCCCAGTGCATGCTGGGATAGGCCAGATGCCCATATGGAATGAACAATTTGCATAATATATTGATAAATGGATGTTTAGATATGACTTACCAAGTCTTTAATGCAGCAGTATGACTTATTATCACTCACTTACAGACATTACGATGTGCTCCAGTTAATGCCAATATCATAATTAGTGAATGATACAAATTATACGTTATTTAACCCTCCTGTTGTCCTCTAGTCAAGGAAGGAAGGAAAGGAGGGAGGACGATGGAAGGAAAGGAGGGAGGGAGGGAGGGAGGAAGGAAGGAAGGACAGGAGGGAAAGGAGGGAGGAAGGAAGGAGGGAAGGAGGGAGGAAGATGGAAGGAAAGGAGGGAGGAAGGAAGGAAGGAAGGAAGAATGAAGGAAGGAAGGAAGGAAAGGGGGAGGAATGAAGGAAAGGAGGGAAAGGAGGGAGGAAGGAAGGAGGGAAGGAAGGAAGGAAGAATGAAGGAAGGAAGGAAAGGGGGAGAAAGGAAGGAAAGGAGGGAAAGGAGGGAATGGAGGAAAGGAGGGAGGAAGATGGAAGGAAAGGAGAGAGGAAGGAAGGAAAGAAGGAACAGTCAAAACAGACGGGGTCAATTGGACCCGGGAGGACGACACGAAGGTTAATGCTTCTTCAATTCAAATGATTTAGCCACTATTTACATAGCCTCATTTATAATCAGACCAAATCCTAAATACAGTTAAACTAATGATAAAAACTTAATCCATATTAGGAAAATCTTTTTACTTGACTTTTTATATATATGCCATTGCTGTGTGAGTGTGTGTGAAAATGGATGACTGTAGCTTGTAGTGTAAAACTTAGCTTGTTTTATAATTTATAATACATACAATCCTTTTTTTGCCTGCTCCTCTTCCTTGCTGTGTTTGCTCTCACCTGCTTTAGGCCACCGCTAGGCCCTTAGAGGAGGTGGCTAGCCTATCGTGGGTCAGATCCCCTTTAAAACAGCACTTATCCCTACAGGAGCGTCTGTTCAACTGTGTCTGAAGAGCAGCTTTTTATTTGGAGAGGAGCTTAACAGGGATCAGGTCCTCTGACCTCAAGCATGTTGGGAAAATCTTCTTTGCTACAAAAGTGGTCAGGGTTGATATCAGAACGGTGACCTTTTGAGGCAGTTGGGAATCATCTCGATTTACCTTTTAGAGTTCTCTGTTTGAAGGAAAATCCTTCTATTGTGCCCCAAGATCTCAAGATTGTATTTTTGGAGCTGTTACTTAATGGTGAGAGTGGTTGAGTGGATAAATAGCCCAACCTCTAACTGTCTGAAGTACATGGATAACGACACTGAATCCCTACCAGTTCAGAAGCAGAAGCAGTGCTGTGTGGCTGACCTTGAGCCATCACCTCCCTACAGACCCCAAAACATCAAAATAATCTTGATGCTTTATCACAGCCGAGCCACTGAAGTGCTACTCACCAACTCTGATCTGGATGTTATCCCCGGTGGAGGGGTCTTTGAGGTGGTCGATGGAGCTGAGCATGTCCAGAGCCATGTCGCAGATGTGGTGTGCATGAAAGGTGGTCTTGTTAGGAACACCCGCCACCACCATGTAGGCATCACGGATCGTCTCCACCTGGACACAAGGCAGAGTGACACATTCTAAACTGTGATAACATTAAGAAGAAATCTTTTTTGGCATATTTTAACCTCCATCACTCTGTAACCAAAGTCCAGGTATGTGTGCATCAGTAATTTCTACCAGAATGTGTGTTTTTATGTTTAAATAATGGATAAAAATCAAACCTACTACGGCTACAAATACAGTACATTTACTGCACTATACAGTTAGTTAGACTGATAAATAGTTTACAAATGGCTCCTTGACTACTTCTTTTTATCTGCATAAGTATGGGCTGTATTTCTCTATTGGTTTTATTTACATTTAGGTTTTATTTAGAAAAATGTGCATTGCATCATTTTAGATTTAATATAATAATAGGCTTCAATTAGTAACCTTTTCAAAACATCAGCGATATATTTCAAAATACACAACACACTTTTCGTACCTGCAGCTGGATGTGCTGCTTTCTTGGACTCACCTTGTAAACATTGTGTTTCTCGCTGAGCGTGTCAAAGACAATGTAGATCTCATTGAGCATGTCCACCACCTGCATGGGTGTGATGTGGATGCAGATCTCGTTGAACTTGACCACATCGCTGAACAGGATGGTCACATCTGGGAAGACCTGGGACACAGATATACACATAAGGTTATGATCATTTCACACTGAGAGGAAACACTAGTACACTCATCGGATACCTACATCAGAAAGAGATGCTTGTGAGTCATCCAAGTACAGTCAGTCACAGGTTACTTATCAACTGGGCGTTTGTATTTTAATGTAGATGGATATTTGTTCAGGGTTAATTTGTGCTGATGTAATTCAGGGTTTGAAGATTTTTATAGTAGTCAAATTGAACAGGTGAATTTTAGCACACAATTACTCAATTATCAAAATAGTTAATTTGCTGAGAGTCTTCAGCTATTTTTTGAAGCCAGATGCTCTGATAAATACTTGCCAAAATGCATCAGCTTAAAGCGATGGTTCGGCATAATTTCGACCATATGCACCATGAGGTCTAGCTAATCGTGCCTCAGCTGTTTCAAATATCACGGATCACGGAAATACCATGTGGTCTTGCGGGATCTTGTGATATTTCGACAATGTTTACAGCTTTAGCATTAGCCGCAGAGTACAAGCCATCAGGTAAGTGTTATTTTACTACTGAGAGACATTTGGATGTTTCGGCATGCAGCAATCTTTGTTAAAAAAAAGCGATGTCATGTACCTGGCATGTCTCCAGTGCAGTGATCCCCTTCCTGAGGCGGTCGGCCACAGCTTTGGGGATCATGGCGTAAAGCAAGGAATCTCCTCTCTTCTTCTCTTCGTCCAGCTTCTTGATGATTTCCTGCAGCTGAGCGTACTTTTGTTGTTCCTAGAGGATCACCCAAAAAAAATGGACAAAATAGTCTACAGTTACAGTCTCACCTCTTTTTAAAGCTCAAAAATCCCTCTTTGCCTTCTATAATCCTCTTAATCCACATCTCTCCTGCATGACTGAAGTGGATTTAATGGGTGAAATCAATAGGGGAGGTAGCTTCCATCTGAGCTCACCTGGTCGGGCTGTTTCATGCAGAGAATTGGCAGTTCTTACATTGTGTGCACTTAGCGTATCATATAATATGAGCTCTGCATTGATTAATACGTGTATCATAACTGCATTCACATAAGAGAAGATGTACTACCTCAAACTGCTCTCTAGGTCCATAGCTTTTCCCACGTGTTCCCTTTGTTGAATAAAAGTCATGACTTTGTTAGTGTAATACTTTGAATGAAGGTTTTCTTTCACCTGATCGAGTGCCAGCTGTAGCTCAGCCGATTGCTGTGTCCCGGCTAAAATGAGCTCTCTGCTGGAGTCATGCAGGTTCAGATCGTTTACGTACACACCCATCTTTATCATGTCTTCCACTGTCTCAATACTGCAAGAATAAAAGAAGGAATTGATTTAAGAGGGATAAACTGTAAAATGAAAGAAAAGTTGGATGATGATATCAGCAACAGATAGATAATACATCATCATCAACACATTGTAGGCTTGAAAAACAGAAATGTATGTATGCATGTATAATGTACTGTACTGTATTGATTAACATTAGAAATTCAAAACAACAACTAATGCTTACAAAGGGAAGGCAGCAAAGGAAGTAAAGGGACCGCACCCTGTGAACCTCGAAATATGTTTATGGGTGTGAAACAGCTTAAGGAAGTGTTGAGGTTACACTAACGTCAAATAGAAACAGCAAATGAGAACAGATCAGGCTTCATACTAAGATATCACGTACACAAACCACAAAGAAGTGTCTTAAATTTCTGTTTCTATTTAAGACCTGGTCTCTCTCCTAAATGACAAAAACACAGAAGATTCATCTCAATGGACAGTGCTGTGGTGGGAGGAGATGTGCAGAGAGGTGGGAGGTTCATTCAAATGAAGCAGAGCAAAGACAGTTAGAATTTGGTCTTATATGTTGCCGTGTCAGAACTACATCTTCAGTCAGTTTGCTGATGCTTTAGTGATTTCATCAATAGAGTTGAAACTAAATACTTGCTGCAGACATGCTACAACAACAGATTAATGCTCAAAATATGAATCATTTATTTGCATGTTTGCACTGCTGCACATACGTGAACCAAAATAGCAGGAACCGCATGAGACACCCACACAACCTTGCACTCATTGTTGCACTTGCACGGTTAAAATAGGGCCCATGGATAGTCAGAACTGTTATAATTGTTATAATAATATAATAATTAAGTCCCATTCAAAATGCAGTTGATCCAAACTAACCCTAATGAAGAGAATACCAACGCTGGCAGCAGCATGATGCACCAGAGGTTGAAAAGCAATACTGGTATTTTTTTTTTCATGAATTTCACACCTTGCAATCTCTGTCTCATTTCAAACAACACCTTTTTTCTGAGTATAATGCACCTGATGAGAGCTAATAGTGAGTCAGTTTAGACACATTGACAACAGGCTCAATACACAAGACCCTTCCTGATCTGATCAGACAGAATTCAATTCGGACTTAGCTCCCTGGCTGGGTCTCTGCGTAGGAGTGGACATGTGAAAACCTCAAGTCCTACATATAATAATTACATCCTATGTGTATTTATTGTTGTGCAAATGTGCAACTTTACTTTTATTTTCTTTGTTCTTTTAACTACGGTCTCAACACTCAGACAAATTTCACTTCGGGGACAATAAAGTATCTATCTATCTATCTATCTATCTATCTATCTATCTATCTATCTATCTATCTACATCAGCAGCATTGTATATAGTCAAAACATAGTCTGTGGTCTTACATGGGTGTCCCCAAGAAGATGAGGGAGTCCCACTGGGGGACATATTTCATCTGGCCCTTGAGGTGGAGAGGCTTTTTTGGTGGCTCCCGCATGTCCTCGAAGATGGTCTCACTACATTTACCTGAGGAGAACCATAAGGGACAGATTGTCATAGTAGTAGGTAGTGGAAAATGTATCTTTAGGTTTATACTGCAGGTTATATCCAATACCAGTCACAGGATAGGAATGTTAGAGATAAATACTATTTTGCAAAGGTTAAAGAGGAAGTGTAAAATAATCTGACCGGTGACAGTCTGGAAAGCCAGCAGCTCAATATCCTCCCCTCCAGAGTTGGCAGAGCTGTTGTACTGGGTGAGAGCACTGCTGTACTCTTGGTCTGTGCCCTTCATCTCCTCCACTGCCTTCGACTCTGATGGAGGTCAAACAGCAGAAACAGCAGAGGGGACGGATTGACCGAATGAACCAGGATTTGAGTTACTCATGTGAGTTAATGGGGGAAGTTAAATGTGTGAAGGTGGTGCAGTGAATTCAAATCACACATCTAAGTTAAGTTGATGGAAGAATACCAAAATATTTAATAGGAGAATATATTAAAAATTCATCACAAGTTCAGTTCTAGTGCGTTCATCATGGTTATGATCTGGGTTATGTCTAAAGCTAAATTTATTTCATTCATACACATAACATTAAAATACAAATTGTCATCACTTGAAATGATGACATCCAATATTCTTCACTTGTCGTATGTCTTCACGCTTTATTCTGGCCACAAATTTAGTACAAAAGTTCCACTTAGACTGTTGGCAACTTGTTTTATTAACTATTACTGTACTTGGCATGCAAAATGTATTTAAATGTAGGTATGTGACCTCTGAAGATATATTGCTTTAACCCTCCTGTTGTCCTCGAGTCAAGGAAGGAAGGGAGTAAGAAGGAAGGAAAGGAGGGAAGGAAGGAAGGCAGGAAGGAAGGAAGGAAAGGTGGGAGGAAGGAAAGAAGGAAGGGAGAAAGGAGGAAGGAAGGAAGAAAGGAAGGAGGAAGGGAAGAAAAGAAGGATTACTCCCTTCCTTCCATGTCCTCGAGTCAAGGAAGGAAGGGAGTAAGAAGGAAGGAAAGGAAGGAAGGACAGAAGGGAGGAAGGAAGGACAGAAAGGAAGGAAGGACAGAAGAAAGGAAGGACAGAAGGAAGGGAGGAAAGGAGGGAGGAAGGGAAGGAAGGGAGGAAAGACAGAAGGAAGGGAGGAAAGGAGGAAGGAGGGAAGGAAAGGAGGGAGGAGGTACGAAGGAAGGGAGGAAGGAAAGGAAGGACAAGGAAGAAAGGGAGGGTGGAAGGAAAGGAGGAAGGAAGGGAGGAAGGAGGGAAGGAAAGGAGGGGGGAAGGAAGGAAGGACAGAATGAAGGAAGGAAGGGAGGAAAGGAAAGAAGGAAGGAAGAAAGGAAAGGAGGGAGGAAAGGAAAGAAGGAAGGGAGGAAGGACAGACGAAGGAAGGAAGGAAGGAAGGAAACAAGGAACAGTCAAAACAGACGGGGTCAATTTGACCTGGGAGGACGACACAAAGGTTAAACTTTGTTGTTACGTCATCAATATTGGTTTGACTGTTCAGTTTGCATTCCCCCTGGATATATTTTAAATATTTAATTTTGTTCTATCTACATAAAATAACATTGCGATTCCGTCCATCCTTCTTAGATTCACCTTTTTCATACATTATGCATTTTGAAACACTTAAAAGATAATTGCAATAGTACCTCTTTCTTCTTCCCTCTTTGCTTTCTCATTGTCCTCCTTCTCCTCTGGCTCCTCCTTGCTCAGTTTGGGGATGTTGACCTTTTGCTTGCTCTCCACCACCGCTTTAGACAACAGCTCAAACACATTGTTCAAATGGGTGTAGATCTGATGAGAGTAAGAAGAGAATTTCATGTAACTGAACAGTGATGACAAATAAAGCAAAGGTTCAGAGAGTTCATGTAAAGCAGGGGTGTCAAACTCATTTTCATTCAAGGGCCACATACAGTCAAATTTGATCTCATGTGGGCTGGACCAATAAAAAGATGGAAGGGAGGAAGGAAACAAGGATGGAAAGAAGGGAAAAGTGAAAGGAAAGACAAAAGGAAGGAAGGATGGAAGGGAGGAAGGAAGGAAGGAAGAAAGGAAAAGGGATTAGGAAGGAGGGAAGGAAAGACAAAAGGAAGGAAGGAAGGAAGGAAAAGGTATTAGGAAGGAAAGGAAGAAAGGAAAAGAACACAAGAAAGGAAGGAAGGAAAGGAAGAAAGGAAAAGAAGATGAAGGAAAGATGGAAGGAAGGAAGGATGGAAGGAAGAAAACAAAGAAGGAAAGAAGACAAGAAAGCAAAGAAGCAAGGAAGGAAGGGAAGAAAGGAAAAGAAAATGAAGGACAGGTGGAAGGAAGGAAGGTAGGATGTAAGGAAACAAAGAAGGAAAGAAGTAAGAAAGGGAGGAAGGAAAGAAGGACAGATGACAGGAAGGTATAGGAAGGAAAAGAAGACAGGAAGGAAGGTGGGCCGGATTGGATGCCTTGGCGGGCCGGTTCTGGCCCACGGGGCGCATGTTTGACATCCCTGATGTAAAGTCAGTCAGTGAGTTCTGTTTTAGGTAATGTGATTGAATTGCACAGCTGTCTTTAAACTCACGTTGTCCCAGCTGAACTCCAGCATCGGTCTGACCAGAGTGAATTCCTCGTTGACCTTCTTGCCCTGGAGATCAGAGAAGACCTCTTTGAGGCCGTCGCCGATGCGATACATGGTCATGTCGCGGCGGAAGATAACGCTGAAGGGAAACATGTCAAAAAAGATACCTCGCTTCATAGGTAGCTTCTCGTAGCTCGGCGCTGTCTTCTGTTGGGGCATGCGATGCTTGAAAGCGGCATTGTCGAAGTTCATTTTGTAGACCT
This sequence comes from Scomber japonicus, assembly GCF_027409825.1. Classification (NCBI taxonomy): domain Eukaryota; kingdom Metazoa; phylum Chordata; class Actinopteri; order Scombriformes; family Scombridae; genus Scomber; species Scomber japonicus. The sequence continues at coordinate 30,207,882 of NC_070587.1, read as the reverse complement.
GGACAAATAAAGGAAAGTTATTGAAACGTCTGAGATAAGTCAGTGAGTATTAATCGATAGGATGGGATATTTTTCTTACTGTGGTTGACTGAGTTTACATGGTCACTGATAATAAAACCCATGTGTGTCACTTTAACCCTCCTGTTGTCCTCGAGTCAAGGAAGGAAAGGAGGGAGGAAGGAAGAAAGGATGGAAGGGAAGAAGGAAGGAAAGGAGGGAGGAAGGGAAGAAGGAAGGAAAGGAGGGAGGAAGGAAGGGACGAAGAAGGTAGGAAATGAGGGAGGGAGGGAGAAGGAAGGAAGGAAGGATGGAAAGGAAGAAGGAAGGAAAGGAGGGAGGAAGAAGGTAGGAAAGGAGGGAGGGAGGGAGGAAGAATGATGGAAAGGAAGGAAGGGAGGGAGGAAGGAAGGAAGGAACAGTCAAAACAGATAGGGTCAATTTGACCCGGGAGGACGACTCAAGGGTTAAATGGATTCTCAGTAAGAAAATCTACTCAGAAAATATTTTCAGGACTTTCCTTGTGCTATTGTACTTGTACTTGCTAAAGTCTAAACAATGTCAAATGTCAGTGTAAGAATAGTCCATATTAGAAAATGGACTATATAATTGCAATTTGGATTTCTTTCTTTATAGCAAAGCAAATATGGTTCATAATTTAGATTTTTTAATAGTGAAGGAATGACTGTTTCAGGAATCAAACCAGTGACTGTCGGTTTAAGGGACAAACTCTGAAAACAATGTGATTGACACTGATGTTAGTTGAATGCTAGACTGTATGACAATATGTTTGCACATTTCAGATATTCTCTCCTGTAAAGTCCCTTCCCAATAAACACTTCATCTCCGTCCAGTAAACACTTCCTGTCCGGTGTCTCATTGAGTATGATGGAGTCATTTCCATGCTGATATAGAACTGATACAAGGTCAAAGTCAGATGCCCAATAGCTCGACTGATACTTGACCATAAGGCCGAGTACATACCACATACGTCATTTTTTCGGTTTCCTCTTTAGACAAGATTTCCACTTCGATGTCTGTGTTGTAGAATTGGCGCCCCACTTGAGACAGCTGGCCTGTAGGAGTCGATAACACACACTGGTCATGGATGTGTAGAGGCTAACATATAAGGGATTCAGTCAAAATAGACTTGGCTAATATTAATTTCAGAACAAACTGTGGAGATAAGTGGATTTTTTTGTTGAATTTTTAACCCTCCTGTTGTCCTGGAAGGAAGGAAGGGAGGGAGGAAGAAGGAAGGAAGGAAGGACGGAGGGAGGAAAGAAGGAAGGAATGAAGGACAGAGGGGGGAGAAAAGAAGGAAGGAAGGTAGGAGGGAGGGAGGGAGGGAGAAAGGAAAAAAGGAAGGAAGGAAAGGAGGGAGGGAGGGAGGAAGAAGGAATGTAGGAGGGAGGGAGGAAAGAAGGAAGGAAGGAAGAGAGGGAGGAAAGAATGAAGGAAGGTAGGAGGGAGAGTGGGAGGAAGAAAAGGAGGGAGGAAGAAGGAAGGACAGAGGAAAGAAGGAAGGGAGGAAGGAAAGAAGGACGGAGGGAGGAAGGATGGACAGAAGGAAGGAAGGATCAAGGGAGGAAGGAAAGAAGGAACAGTCAAAACAGACGGGGTCAATTTGACCCTTTAGGATGACACAAAGGTTAATCAGTACTTAAGCTTGATAGATTAACCCTGCCTGACTTTATTTTTGTCAATCTTCATTAAAAATGAACCAGAATTTTTAAGTCTGATAAACTAGTCTAGTAGTAGACTAGTAGTAGACTACTAGTAGGCCTATTTATTTAATATTGCAAATTAAAACAATCACAACCTAATATGATCATCTCAGAACATACAGCACAAGTCTTCGTCCATTTCCTACAAATTACATATAATCATTGCAGCAGACTGTTTTGTATGTGTGTGTGTGTGTGTGTGTGTGTGTGTGTGTGTGTTATGAATGTGTTTTTTTAGCCTTCCAGTTGATTTTACATCAGTATGAACTACATTTGCAAAGAGTTTGAAATTGTTAGCGTGCCCATCTCAGTAAACATCATTATGCTTTTTCCCTGTGTGCCGTTGAAGTTGTTTTTTTTTCTTCTTCTTCTTCCCGCTAATGTAATTGTAAGTGCAGGTTATTTTCTACCATAAAGCACTACAAACTCAACAATAACAAAACTTTCTCTGCATTGTCTCTCTCGAGCATTTTTCACTGCTTTGGAAGTTTTTATTTTCATACTGACCTGTAGCTGCTTGCAAGGTTGGAAAATATTTATAAAAACATAAATTATGGCATGTTTTGAAACGTGGTCTGCTGTAATCAAGTATGTATAATTTGTATTAAATGAGCTAAAACAACGTGGGCCTTTATATTGTTTCTGTTCCTGTGTGAATGTTTCCCAAACTGGTCAAAGACTTTAATGTTTATTTTCCTCTTTGCTTATTTTCACTAATGGTCTGCTGTTATATTAAGCTCTGTAGTGTCTTGCAGTGTTTCCCACACATTCATTTATTCGCCACGAAAGAATTACGTCCGCCACAAATAGGTTTTTCGGCTTTTGGCTCGCTCGACCTCGCTCAAAAAGCATTATAATGGGACTCTGTCTGTGAATGTAGCTTGTAGTTACACTTCCGGTGCAGTAGGTGGCGGTACTATGCAGTAACTCCGGCAATAAAACCAAAGAAGACACACTTAATGCATATATATTTTAGCATATATTCTTATTATGTCTATGACTTAATGCACCTGGTCGGCCGGAAGAAGAAGAAGAAGACGACGACGACGACGACGAAGAAGAAGAAGAAGAAGAAGAAGAAGAAGAAGAAGAAGAGGAAGAAGAGGAGGAGGCGGAAGAGGAAGAAACGGATTTCCAATTTCACAAGAATGGATACTTGGCGAGCTGTACACAAAGTCCTGTGTCATAAGATGATCGTTGTGGATAAAGGGAAGACTTTGAAGGTATGTAGAAATTATAGCTGTTCTTACTTTAGCTGAGTGGCTAGCATAGACTGTATAAAAGCTAGCCGAGCTAACCGCTAATACTACTACAGCTGTGAGCAACCATATAATTCGTGAGCGGTCTTGAATGAATCAGGACAATCTAAGCTTTCTAACAATGTATACAACAATATATATGTTTAAGGGTTGGTGTAAAACTTTAAAGAAGAACTTGTGGCTACCTCCGACCCGTCCCGTAGGAGGAACAGCGTATTTTAAGGGTCTGCAGTTCCGATCCTTCATATTGGCTGAAACAAGTCACCCTCAAACATGCCGAAAACCATATTGAAGTTTGGCCTGCAGTTAGTCTTCCCTAATGTTTATGTGGCTTTGAGGATGTTCCTCACGTTGCCGGTGACAAACTGTGAGGGGGAGCGCTCATTTTCTCATTTGGGGAGAATCAAAAATGAGCTGAGAACAACTGAGCATGAAACAACTGAGCATGAAACAAAAACGCCTGAAGTCCTTATCATTACTGGCAATAGAGTCTGAACCTGTCAGAGACCTGGACTTTAGCGATGTTGTGGAGGAGTTTGCTAGGACCACAAATAGATGCCTGTCCTGTGTGAAACACTGCATAGGCTACACAGTCACTCACTTTTAAATACTTAATTTTAACTTGTTGCACATAATGTCATAATCTGTGTCTCGGCAAGAAGGGCAGTACTGCACACTCAGAGTTACACAGTCACAGATACTGCAGCGCTTTCTCTCTCACACATGCACTTAACAAAGAATGCGTACTAATGTTATAATCACTGCTCACTTGTATACCTACGAATAATTTTGATTTCTTTTACTGTTCTCACCTGCCACCCGCCTGCATTTAGTTAATTTTTAGCTGTGTGAATGTGATATTTAAACAACTTTATTGTGGGTTACCCATACCCTGCAGGTATCTGACACAGTTCAAGACTTTATAATGCCACTCCCCTTGTTAGAAAATGACCAAAATGCTTGTCCCTTGTTAACCTGCCATCCTCCCTCTCCATCCCCTAGTAGCAGATAGAGAGTGTGAAGGGGAAGAGCTGAATAAGTCAGTCTAGTCTTCCTTATTGACTTATTGATTAAGGTTTGTGCAGGTTAGAATATATGACCCTGACCACAGCTCTGAAATATCAGTAGCCTAACTGTGCTGTGTATTGATAAATTCCTGGCACTGTCTGTGGTGCTGAAGTAGCAGATGGATTTGTAATGGTGCCTTTTTCTCTCAGTCCCACCCTTCTGTCATTTTCATATCAGATCTATAATTTTCTCTAAACAGTGTACTCCATTCTATACAATACTGCAGCCTGTATACCTGATAGAGTAGTGTCACATTCATGATCAATATGACCAGTAGCAACATGTAGTGGCAGAAGAGAAGATGATGATAATATTTCTGTGATCAATCAGTATTGTCTGTGATACTGAAAATACAGAGCCACCGAAATATTTTAGGGGAGACATCCCTACAGATGTCGTTTTCACCATAGATGTTTGGTGTAACCTAGGAGCGGACCAGGTAATGTGACTGAGGAATTTAACCTGCACTGAACGCACAGCACTAAGTGGACTGTTATAACATCTGAGGTAAAGTTTATACCATCAAAACTACAATGTGTTTTGAAAAATAAGCGTTATTATTAAAATGCTTAATGTCTCCATATTCCAACACAGAATATGTATTTAGCCTAAAACCAGTTCTATATCAAGAATTAGGCTAGACCTATATGATTAACCTGCAGTCCTAGGGTTAGTGTTCCCCCCACTAGGCCACCCCCCCTTGTTAAAAATGAATAAACCACTACTGCCTATCCCAGCATGCAATGGAAACCCACATAACCTCAGAGTGAATAATGGGGTTAGAGTTGGTGATCAAACCCAGTTTCCTGTTGCTGTGGTAAACTGTTTAACCCACAGCGTTTCTACTTTGTTACCTTTGACAAACTGGGTGAAACCCTTGCGGGTGCTGCGGTAGTGCAGTGTAAGGCTTGTCTCACATTCCTCTTCCACACAGAAGCTTGGGGGCTGCACTTTGGGGAAGGAGAAGCGAAAGTACTCGTGCAGGTTGTCCAGCTCATTGATGAAGTCACGCACATTTCGCCCTAACACCTGAAAGACATGGAGAAAAATGGGTAAAAAAGACAAGAGTAAACAATAATTATAGTTTATAAAGTTGTCTTCATATTGTCAAAATGCTACTACTACTACCACAAGTAGTCTTTTTAATCTATAATGTGGATTATTGAATGTAATATAATTGCCTGGAGAAAAGGTCAGGAGCGCTAGGTATGGATTGTATCTATATATATATATATATATATATATATATGTATATATATATATATATGTATATTGATATTTATCAGACAGTGATGCAGAGAAAAAAGGAGGCATGTTAGCTAAAGACAACCAAATGAAGATCACTTAATCACCTTCAGGATGCGCTCATATCCATAGTTTCCAATCCTCTTGACCATATAGACCCCAAAGGCGTACATCAGCTCATCATGGGTCTTTCCCAGAACCTCGCCTGCTGCCTTTGCCAACCGCAGGATCAGGTTGTCACTGTAGATTAAAAGGGTTAGTTAGGAAAGTTATTTATTTGTTTTTGTATTGAGTTAGCCACCATGTAAAAACTTGAATAAGTATAATTAATCAAACCCAAAACCAGGAGTGAACATAACACAATCATTTCTTAACAATCTCCAAATATTATATGTATTATATAATATACAAAACTGTAACATTAGAAGCTTCAGATGTGTAAATATTACTGTATTAAACGGAATTATATTGCACAGCTGTCTAGGATAGTGTGCAATCTTTGCAATATTTAACTATATCAACACTTAATAGTTAGCAATTCACCTGCAGACTAAAAATGCTGGCTCCTAAATAGAGCTTTGTCTAATTAAAACATTTATTTCCTGAATGCAACTGGCAGCTGTTGTTTTGCACCTTTTCAGTTTTTAAACAATGTAATTCAAAGGTCAGAGCATTGAGAATGTGTTCAGCTAATATACAGTGTGCTTGATATGACACTTCTCCTTCTGTGTGTGGGCAGTCTTTTTTTCCAATTACTGCACCTGTTTGCATTGCTGTTCATGCTAATAAATCAAGACTTACTTATACATCTGATGTCTGACAAACTTGAGGTGAGGTATCTCTGCTCGGTTCTCGATCAGTCTCCAAACATCCTCTCCGTAGGATTCATTAATGTAATCGTTCACTGCTTCTAAATACAGGCCGTACATCTTCAGAGGGTTGGAAACCTCCAGACTGATGCCCAAGTTAACTGCTTAACTGAGGAGAGACAAGGAGAAAAAGTACATATCCAAAATACAGACACACATGTCCTCTTTGTCAACAGTTTAAAATATCACTGATGAGAAATCTCATCCTTTGGTCATCTTATGAGATTAAAATGAAAAATGATGTCAGTGCCAAAAACATACTTAAAGACATACTGTTATAACCATCTATATCACACATAACCTCATGAAACCTCCTCAGACACCAGCTACATCTAAGAAAAGAGCATGATACTCAATAAAAGTGCTTTTTCAGGGTTGTGCATGTACACTGCTGCCTGCTCTATACCTATGTTAAATGTAACCAAGCAATACAAGGTAAATACAAGGTAATGCAAAAACATCACAGGCAATTCAAACAGTGCATAATACTCCCATCTCATTAGTTAACTACTCCTGAAAAACAAATTAATTAATTAATTAATCCAAAATGCTAAAAAAGGGTCTAAAGGTGAAAAGAGAAGTCCCCTTACCTGCAGTCCCTCCGTGCTTTGTTAACCTTGGCTTCAACTGTGCCACAGCATCGCTCCTCGCTGAGAGTTTCCACCTGCAGCTGACATGTGTGCTCTCCCCTGACACTCGTCTGTCAGGTCAACAGGTGACCTCGGCCAAAATAGCAGCACCAAGGCATGTTTGTGGCAGGTAGCAAAGAAAAGACTAAAGAAAATGTTGTTCAGACCCTCAGCTGCATGGACTGGCAACCATACTGGGGTCTAATTTGTAATGTATTTGTATTGGGGATAGAAGTCAGTGGGTGGCTGTTACTGTATTTGGGAATCTCTTAAAAAAGAAGTTTCTGTGTAATGTAAACTGAAGTGCACCATGTGAGGCTCGTTATCCAAAATTAGCCCGGCACTCTTTTGCAACAACTCATTGGCTCTACCAGGTTTCTTTGCTAATTACTTTAAATTTGAATAATTACAGTCAGGTGCATATTATACTGACAGCCTTTGTGCTGAGATTGGCATTTGAAAGGTTTTGTATTTATTTGAGATGTGAAGCAGAATAAATCCCTCTTTCCTAACACTCAGGCCCCCTGTTAAGACAACCATTTACCTACTGCTAATCAGCAAAGGTTGAACAATGTGATAAACATTCATTATAATCTCTGTTTTGACCTGTGGAAACAATAATTATTTTGATTATTGAAATTCTCTCAACCACTGTGGCTGATTCTCTGTCTCTAAGTGAAGTGAAATACATACTGAGTACCTGATAATTCGAGGTGCTCATTTCTCACAATATCCACTAGGGGGCACTGTTACAACACTCTTGATTTATTACTGGTTTAATCCAATGCTGCAACCTTGGCCTTTTGGCAAGTCCAGACAAGGAAGATAAGGCTTCCTGTTATTTTATGACATTTGTGGCCTTTAATATCTGTCCTGTTGCTAAATATTCAGACCTGACTCACAATATAGTTTTCTTTCATGAATAGGCAACATAAGGACATGAACAATGAAAATAACTTTTTCTTTATATTCAACCTGGGAGGTGAGAGGCCTAATTAGGAAAACACTTTCAGCCAAAATAATTTTATCCAGCCACCACTTTCACCTGCACACCTGCACACCTGCACTCCTACACTCCACCAGGGAACCGAAGGTGTGCCGACAGCTAGCCTGTAATACTAGCTCTGAGCGATAATGAGCAGCTCTCTGTTCCATTTCTTGTGTGACTTTTTGCTGCTTTTTCCCTCCATTTCCTCTGTCTCCCCAGCGTTCCCCTATTTGCCAGGTGTTGCTGTCTGTCTTTAATGGCCTCTAGTACGACTGTGCCACACAGCGGCCTGGGAGGTCCGCCGCTGCCTCTTAGCCGGGGAACAGAGGGAGATAACAATGTGCTGATGATGCCAACCACAACTCCACACAGATGCCGCGGGCGCTTTCATTAAAGATGACATGACTCATCTACTTTCGCTCTGCCAATATTACACCCTGCCTTCCTTCCTTTCCACAAAGAAAGAGGTGCTGCTGTTTCAAAAGGTGTCCATTCATGTCATTTTTCAAACGCTAACAGGGAGCCAAGGAACACCTCCCTCCCATTGTTTGATGTGAACAACACAAACGCACACAGATTCACACTTGCACAAACGGGCAGACATCCTTGTTTACTGTCCCTCCACCATATGCACAGGTGGTATTTTTTTCCCCCTTTTTCCTTCTTAGTCATATATGTTTCCTGTCTGTCCTTGCTTGTTATCTTTTAAAGGAGCTATCAGGCTCAGCCAACCTAACAGCAGGATGATTCAATCTCAGGGGAATATCAGGGTCACTGGAGGAAACCATACATAGTCTGGCCTATTGAGCTCCAGCAAAAAAAGCGAGTTGATATCATTTTTATATTGTCAAAGATGAAAAAGAACTCACTATTCAAAACATGGGACACTGATTAAAGCGTCAGCACGAAGCCTGCACAGGTTGTTGAAACATGTCAGACAAGTCAGACCTTGAAAGTCATTGGGTGCCAAATTCACACCATAAAGCCATTCTTATTCTTATTGTTAACAACCAGCAGGTCCTCCAGATACAAGTGTAAATCCATTCGGTGTAGCAGGACAGGGATCAATCCTTGCATGTGGCAAAATGGAAATCTCTGTCTCTGTGACCTTGTGGTAAATACTTAAAGGCATACTATATAGGATTTGTCTTTTACTTTTTGTAAACATTCAAAGTTGAGCTGAGAGCAACAACGAAGTAACAAAACATTATTCTCTGGTTGTTTCATGACGGTTACCTTGTGGCACTTTTCCACTACACAGTTCCAGCACGACTCAACTCAACTCGGTTTTTTTGCGTTTCCATAGGGATAGTACCTGGTACCTGGTACTTTTTTAGTACCTGCTCTGCTGAGGTTCCAAGCGAGCCGATACTAAATGTGACAATCAACAGTCAACAGACTGCCGGCCACTGATTGGTCAGAAGAGTTGTCACTGGAAGAGTCATGAGCCGTCCCACACAAGAATCAAACCCGGCATTTTTAAATACCGGCAACAGTGTTACAACCATACGGCTCAATTTTGTTGCTTTGTGTGTGACAGAAAGCCACATACAGCAACAAGTACACCATCACCTCCATGCCCTCCATTGTTTATGTGTTTGTGTCGCGTATAAAACGAAGTCACGGCAGTTTCGTGGAGCGTTGCTATGACGACCCTGCCCACGTTGTGTAGGTACTTATTTGTAATGGAAAAGGTTGTTCCTGGAACCGAGTCGAGTCCAGCCGAGTAGTGCTGTAACTGTGTAGTGGAAAAGCGCCATTCTAAAGCATCCACTGTGGGCCTGCGACTCAGTAGGCAAAGCGGTCGTCCACTAATCAGAAGATTGGTGGTTTGATTCTGCCGATCAATGTAAGTGCATGCTGATGTGTCTTTAGGCAAGATACCTTACCCCAAATTGCTCCCACCAACAGTGTATGAATGTGAGTGAATGTTAGCTTCCTCCTGGCAGCGTACGTGACAGCCTCCTGCCATCACTGTCTGAATGTGTGTGTGTGTGGACGGGTGAATGAGACATGTAGTGTAAAAGCACTTTGAGTGGTCAAAATGACTAGAAAAGTACAGTCCATTTACCATTTACAAAAATAAGCGCACTTATACCTCTGCAGAATGCTGCGGGAATGTGCTGTGTTGCTGGATTTGGTGTGAATGCATCTGAAGTGCACCTGTCCGCTGTAGCCGCTCTGCTCTGCATATGTGTGTGAATCCCATTTCCCCTTTGAGAGAACCATGGAAACGCTTAAAAAAAACCACAGAGATGTAACCTGGTTGCTTCACTCAGTACGTTTACATGCAGCAAAAAAATCGAATTTCTGATCGTATCAGACATAATTTGGACTTTTAAAATACTTGTAAACACCTTAGTCCGATCTACATCAGACCTACTTCGGAGCATAACGGACATCTCAAAATTGGATAAGAACACCTAGATAATTCATTCATAGTCGGCATTTGAACGCCATGTATACTCAGCAGTCGTATCTAAATCGGATTTTGCATACTGAGCATGCTTGAGAATTTCCGCTGGGGTGTTCACCCGGAAGTGAAAGATCCGTTGTTCTTTTTATATGCATTATTAGAAGGAAAATAATGCATGAAATGTACGCTACTGTAGCATCGTCCATCCCCTCGTACGCCATCTTTGTTTGAATGCCGTCAGATAGTTTGTTGTTGCTGTTAAGTAGAGGTCAACAGGAAGTGGTTCTTTGTTGAGAGAGCTACAGCGCCACATAGCGTAACAGTAATAGTAATAGTTTATTTTTGGATAGGGACAGTGCATATTGATGAACATCGATATTAGACATCTCTGTAAATATGCCGGATTTATAGCAAAGTTGCTCATTTGCATCCGTAGTCCCTAGTGAGTAAAATAAATATAAAAAAGAATATAAGTCAAAGAGACAGCAAATAAATACAGAGTCAGAATAAAATGGAGTCAGCCATGCTCCAGCCATTTATCAGTCCCTCCAGGAATTTGCGATGTCGCGATCGCAACAATTAACGCAAATTCAACCAATCCACGCGATTATGTGCGGGCTTTGCAATTTTGTCCAATCACCGCAACTTTACCGCAATTTGGAGGAGTGAGGTCGGCAAAAAATACCGTCTGCCGCAACGGTAAACTCAACTAATTCTGTGTGTCTGTATCTGTGTGTCTGTGTTGTGTGCATGTGTCTGTGAGGGAGATCAACATTGTGTGTGTCTCTGTCTGTGTATGTGTATGTGTTGTGTGTGCATGTGTTTGTGAGGGAGATCGATGTGTGTGTCTCTGTCTGCTTTGTTTTGAATCTCCATGGCAACGGGAGAGAGCTGAAGCTTGATGGTGCCGTTTTTCCACAATCTCTTCAGATCAAACCTGACGCTATGTCCTAACACAGTTGGGTGTCACTCCGAATCAACATAATGGTTGTGCTCAATCAATAATAACCTGCACGGATGTGTTTAATAGCTTAGTGACGCTAAAGTTAAATTGTGATCACAAGATTAATTCACCTCTCGATCTGAGAGTCATCAGCTATAAATATCATTATATGCTCTGCGCTTCTTCAATTTAAAATACGTTTTGTTGAAATATCATTGTTACCTACAGTATATGATCTATTACTTCAATTTAAACAGGTTCCATGGCAATACGTTCACTGGCTTTATTTTTTTGTTCCTCGGGTCGGGTCGGGTCGGGTTCGGGTCGGGTTGGATCTCCTGGCGGGTCGGGTTGGGGCGGGTGTTAAAAAAAGCCGACCCGCGCATCACTGATCTCTGTCTGTGTATGTGTGTCTGTGCTGTGTGTGCATGCGTCTGTGAGAGAGATAAATATTGTCAAATAAAATGTTAAAAACAGTGTGAAAACTGTCTTCAAAATATGAAGTTGAATGTGCAATGAGATCAGAGATGGTGTGTGTGCAATTTTCACTGTCTCCCGCAATTTAATTGCAACAAAAGTGCTTAAAACATCGCAACATTTACCGCAATTTTTTTTAAATGCTGCCGCAAAATCAGGTATTTTAGGCCGCAACAATCAGAAAAAAATCCCGCGAAATCCTGGAGGGACTGATTTATCTGATTCTCTGAATGGCATGTATACTCAAACAAGTGATCCGGTCTTATGCATGTCTTTATCTGATACGATCAGAAATTTGATTTTTTTTTGCTGCATGTAAACGTACTGATTATTTTAGAGTCTAGCACAGTGTTATAAATTTGGAGCTTCACTGTCCAAAGTTTGACACCCTGAAATCACTTCTAGTGTGTTATAAGTGATAATTGAGAATCCCACATAGTATGCCATTAATGGGAGTCTATATGTATCCCAGCTGTCCTATCGCTCAGCCATAACCCCACCTCCACCCATCCACCACTGCAAAAGAATGTGCCATGTTTCTCCAGCACAATCCCATGATACCTCACTCTTATTGGTTTTACTGTAGACACAGCAGGAGCCAGGCTATAACACAACGCTAGCTGAATGCTAACGACGTCGGGGCATCTTATTGTGGTTTTATGCAGTAACCAAGGGCCTTTTCTCTGGCTGCATTTATGGCTCCTCTGTGAGTTCTCCCAATCTCCCTCCCACCTTCCCTCCCTCCCTCCCTCCCTCCCTCGTTGCTTCCTCTCACGCTGTTTCTTTTCAGTTTCACCTGTCAGCATCTATATCTTTACTCCAGTATCCTTTTACTACACCTGCTACTTTTCTCTTTTCACTTTCTCTCAGCAGACCTGCTTTCAATCTCCTGTAACGTCAGCTGTCTCCAGCTCTCTATCATTATTAAATGCAGCATTTTGGCGTTATCAGTCCAGATTATTGTTATGGTTTGTCACATCCCCCAACAGCCGTGTCCGCCCTCTCTGCCTTTCTCTCTGCATTTACTTAATTAAATCTTCCACCGCTGTTTAAAAAAGTACAGTATGTGTTGTGGGGGTCGTTCTAGTTCCTCCCTTTGCATTGATTTCTATGTGGCATAGTCTAGTGACGCTAATAGCACCTGACCAAAGGCAGCTTCACATTCACTCTGCCTCTCTATAGCCCCTTTCAACTGCAGCCAATGAAATACAGTGCTCTTGGAGGTGTAAAAATTGTGTCAAATCCCAACAAAGGCAAGTCTAGAACGAAAGATATGAGAACAGTAGAGGAGGTTTGCATGCTGTTTGGAAAAGAAAGGAAAGTTAGGGTTCCACAGTCTGCATATAAATATTCCATTAACTTCAGCTGGCTCCATAACGGCAAGGCAGTGCGGTTATGCATTCAGTGCCCGGAATTTGAAATGAAATTATTGTGGAGGTGGAGAGGGAGGTAGTGATGGTGAAATAGCCCTTTCCTTTCTTCTAATTTTCTCCTCTTCCCTCCTTCGCCCCTTTGCCTTATCACGGGTGACACTAATCCAATTTCAGCTCTGCTTGTGACAGCTCTAACGTGGTTTTGTGTACCCACCCCCCGTGTACACTCACACACAAACACTTATAATGCATGCACACTCTGAAAAGGTCACATACAGTATCCAGACACACACAGTGTGTGCACAGTGCACACAGATGTGCACATGGGCTCATATGTCCAAACGTACATATGCAAAAGCTCAAACATCAAGCCATGACTGCAAACAATATGCAGCCTGGTGGCACACAGGCTTCTTGTAGCTGTCATTTACACCAGCTGACAAGTAATATATTAGTGCTATGATCTGTGATTTTATAGTCAGACCTCAACTGAAACCAGGCAAATCCAGCAGATCTACTCAGCACAGAGAGGATTCTGATTCTGATCCAGGCTCAGGAGGGATAGGGGACTTAAAGGGACAGTTAAGAAAAAAAAACAAATCCAAGGACTTTGCAGATAAATGTGACTTTAAAAGATAATGTTACAGACAGAAACTCATTTTTATTTTGATCAACAGCTCACATGTGTCCTTTATCAATACCAGGTGCTATTTTGGGGTACAAATGTGGAACAACTTTGCTATAATTTAACTTAGAAGAGAAGTCATTAGTCAGGACCAAAGTAACGCAGGTGGGCCAAAAATAACACAACAGTATAAATGAATGGAGTTTAAGTTGTGGTGATCACAGTTTTCTAAAAAAGAAAGTTCTAGTAGCACAAAAAAGAAAGAAAAAGAGAAAAATAAAGAAGTTGAAGTTCATTCAAATAAGCACTGCTTTCTTTAGCTGTGTTGATGGAATACCACTCTAAGGCCAGATGCATAAAAAACTCTGTGTACTTCCTCTCATCAGTTTCTAAAAAACATTATAAGCGTAAAGGTAGCTGTGCAAGTATAGTGCAATAAGATCCACAAACTTAATGACATTTATCAATTCAGAAAATTGCTGTTGCAAAACCCCAGTGAGGAGAAAAGAGGAATCCATCAGAAGGGCTACATACTGCCTGTGTGTGTGTGTGTATGTGTATATGTGTGTGTGAGTGTGTGAGGTTTGGGCATGTCATCAAACTTCGCTTGCAGCTGATAGCTTTGTTAATAGCTTAGTTAACTTAGTAGCTAAGTTAATAGTCAGTGTATGATGTACTTGAGCCTTTCTAGTAACACAAAAAAAGAAAGTAAAAGAGTTGAAGTTCATTCAAATAAGCACGGCTTTCTTTAGCTGTGTTGATGGAATACCACTCTTAAGGCCAGATGCATAAAAAACTAAAAGCTAGAAATATACTTCCTCTCATCAGATTTATAAAGCTCTGCATATGCATGGTTCTGTTTTATAAACCTCAGTAATAAAGAACTGAGCACACGTGTTTTTTCACTTTCACAATTACTGTAGATATAAATGGATGAAGAGCGTTTTCATATCACTTGGCTGCCTGCTCCACTAGTCTGTACACCTGTCAATGAAACAAATGGGGGAAAAAGAAGTGCTATTAAACAGATTGTGTTGGACCAGCGAGGTTCTCCAACCGAACAACAGCTGTCGTTATGTATGGCTGTGTGGCTTTTCATACTGTCTGTAGAATTCATTAATCACATGGACTTGTATTACAACGTTGGCAGTGATATCTCAGAAATATAATCAATGACTAGTTAGTACTGTAGCGCTCATATCTAAACCAACTTTACAAGGTGTTTAGCAACTGAAGATTAAAAATGTATAATATTAATATCGATATAAGAATAATAAAAATAATCACTCAAAAGTAATTAATAAATGTTACATAATACATTTATTCAGATGTGACAGTTCTCGTCTGGAACTTAACCTTCGTGTCGTCCTCCCGTCTGTTTTGACTGTTCTATCTTTACTTCCTTCCTTCCTTCCGTCTGTCCTTCCTCCCTCCCTCCTTCTCTCTTTCTTTCCTTCCTTCCTTCCTTCCTTCCT
The DNA here is from genome assembly GCF_027409825.1 of Scomber japonicus. Taxonomy (NCBI): domain Eukaryota; kingdom Metazoa; phylum Chordata; class Actinopteri; order Scombriformes; family Scombridae; genus Scomber; species Scomber japonicus. The sequence goes on along the minus strand of NC_070587.1, from coordinate 30,192,791 downwards.
TCCTTCCTCTTTTCCTTCCTTCCTTCCTCCCTTCCCTCCCTCCTTCCTTCCTTTTTTCCTTTCTTACTTCCCTCCTTCCTCCCTTCCTTCCTTCCTCCCTCCGTCCCTCCTTTCCTTCCTCTTTTCTTTCCTTCTTCCCTTCCTTCCTCCCTTCCTTCTTCCCTTCCTTCTTCCTCCTTTCCTTGACTCGAGGACAACAGGAGGGTTAATGTGAACAAGACCAAGATGATTTTAGTGACCTTCTCCAACAAGGAAAGCGAACTTGCTGCGACAGTCATTACTGCAATCCACGGGAAGCCTGTAGAGATCGTTGACGAATCTAAGTACCAGGGCTCAGTCTTCAATAACCTGCTCAATTTTTCTTCCAATGCAGAGAAGATCCTCAGGAAATACTATCAGCAGCAGTAGCAGTACCTCCTGAGGAAAAACGCTACTCCTTTAGGGTCAGCAAGGACATCCTCACAATATTTTACAACTCCTTCATTGAGAGCATCATGAAATTCTCCTTCACCTGCCAGTACCGCTCCATCAGCCTCCAGGACAAAAACCGCCTGCGGAGCACAGTCAAAATCCTGCACCAAAATTATAGCACTTCCTGTCAGAGCCCTCTCCATCCTATGTGAGCAGCAGATGCTGAGTTCAGCTGGCAGGATCCTGCAGGACCCCTTGCACGTCCTGTACTCTGCATTTGAGTGACTTCCCTCAGGACGCGGGGTTCATTGCCCGGACTGCAGACCAGACACAGAGCAACCTTTGTCCCCAAGGCTGTTCAGCTCCTCAACTCCCAGCCATCCCTGTCCTTCTGCTCACACTGCTAAACGCCCCCAGGCCTAAAGGTTCATGCACTGAGTCACCTCTCTCCGACACACACACACACTCACACAGTGGCTTGGACTTGCTGTTTATTTATGTTCATGTAATTACCATCTATATATTATAGAGCTACCAATCAACATGAATACCCATTATACTTTTAGTGCACTGATGTTATCATTCTCATATCATTATAATTATCACAATGTACAAGGCACTGCACAGCATCATACTTTTTTCACAACTTTAAACTTTTTATTGCACTAATATTGCTTCATTATTAATATGCATTCATTTTATGAATGATAACAAAGGGAAATTTGACCAGGTCTGGGGTCATTTTCTGAATATGATATGATATAGGTTCCTATAATGTGAGGGGAGGACGACTCGTGTGTGTGTGTGTGTGTGTGTGTGTGTGTGTGTGTGTGTGTGTGTGTGTGTGTGTGTGTGTGTGTGTGTATATATATATATATATATATATATATATATATATATATATATATATCTTTTTGTGGACACAGTGTTTTGTGTTGGGAGATGTGCTGCACTGTTTATAGGCTGGGATTTGTGTATGTATGTATATTTATATTTATATATATATGCATATTGATTTGTTTGTGTTGAAGTCTGATGTCTTTTGTATGATGTTTGACATATAAGAAATTGAGTAAAAACTTCAATGACAAAATAAATATGCATTCATTTTAATTGCACTACTATTATCATTCTCACGTCATGTGTACAGTATAATTCTGCTCTATATTTTATTCTCACATTAATATCATGATTATCATAAAGCTTATTTTTGCTTTTTTTTTTGTATTGTGTTGCTTGTTGACTGTGCTACTCTGTGTGCTTCTGTTAATTGTCCCTCGAGGGCAAATAAAGTCTTTTGAATTGAACTGAATTTGATTATAAATATGCCTTTGATTGACATTGTACAAATTTCTGTTTAACCCTCCTGTGGTCCTCGAGTCAAGGAAGGAAGGGAGGAAGAAGGAAGGAAAGGAGGGAGGAAGGAAGGAAGGAAGGAAGGAAGTTAGGAAGGAAAGGAGGGCGGATGGAAGGGAAAAAGGAAGGGAAGGAGTGAGGAAGGGAAGAAGGAAGGAAGAAAGGAGGGAGGATGGAAGGGAAGAAGGAAGGAAAGGAGGGAGTAAGGAATGGAGGAAGAATGATGGAAAGGAGTAAGGGAGGAAGAAGGAAGGAAGGAAGGAAGGAACAGAGGAAGGAAGGGAGGAACAGTCAAAACAGGACGACACAAGGGTTAAACACACAACAAATGACATCAGTGCAGCTGGTTATTATCAACCTAATGTTTTATGAAAAGATTCTGTCTCCCACCTTATATTTCATCTCCATCTCATCACATCATCCTCAGATTATGTGACGAAGCTGTGAGATGTGCAGAATCTCACTGCACATTCAGTGTTTATACATGCCAGTTTATGTGCAGGAACTGTTGTATGCATAGTGCTTTTTGTGCATATGTATTGTTTATGCATCAGGCCCCAGGAGTGACTGTATCTTTTAACTCCCAGTGCAACACGCGGCTATATTGCATTCAGTCTCTTGAGGCTGTTGCTGGTGGAGAAATTAGTCTCTGTGCGCCGTCTATGATGGATTTCTCCCTGTTTGATTATTGAACGTCGGTGAAAAATTGTGAGATTAGAAATAAGCCCTTGGCTTTTTGATTGTGAGTGACTGACACCAAAGCCTAACGTTTGTCATTGATGTTTTAGAAACTCCATTGTAGCTGCTAGAAATGAGAAAAATACACAATCAAACAACAAAACTGTACCAAAATGGGAAGTATAACCTCAAATTGCTCTTTACAGGTACAAAGCAAACGTAAACAATGTTGTTCCCACAGGTTTGTTTTAACAGCAGAAATGTTACAAAAAGCAAATCAGACCTTTATTTTTAATTATGATCTGTTGGATAATACAGAAATGCTTATTTTTCATGTGCAATTTAAAGTCTTTTAACTGTCTTCACGTGATTCCAAATGCTAACAAACAAAAAACGAAGGACCATAAAGTGATGTACAGGAGACTGATGTTTTATTTTCTGTTTCTTACCGACTTTCATTACTGTTTGCTTAACCCTCCTGTTGTCCTCGAGTCAAGGAAGGAAGGGAGGAAGAAGGAACGAAAGGATGGAAGGGAAGAAGGAAGGAAAGGAGGGAGGAAAGTAGGAAGGAAGGAGAAGGAAGGAGGGAAGGAAGAAAGGAAGGAAGGGAGGACAGGAAAGAAGGAAAGAAAGAAAGGAAGGACGGACGGACAGAGGAAAGAAGGAAGGAAAGTAGGGAAGAAGGAAGGAAGGAAGGAAGGAACAAACGAACGAACAGTCAAAACAGATGGGGTCAGTTTGACCCAGGAGGACGACAGGAGGGTTAATCAAGTAGTTAATGTGCCTGAATCTCACTAAAATACAACTTAACAGCAGATCACAAAATTCTCATATGTCACGTAACTGACCAACAATATCATGATGGTGACATCATCATTAGTACAAACATAATTTTTTAATTTAATTTTCCTAAGATGATAAATAACCTCTTATTTACATTTCACACATTTTCAGTGGATTTTCCCTTTAAATCTTGATATAATGTATTCATTGTTTTTCTGATAAACAAAGAGAATCTTTACAGGCTCTGTATCAACAAAGGTTGCCAAGAAATGATTTTCTTTCCAACCAAGGCATTAGTTAAATGTATTTATTACTGGAGGAACTGGAGGCAGCTAACAGATGCTGCAGCTCTGTGTTTATTTCACAGATCGTGATCATTTTATTAGCAGGCGGGAGTCGTCGTATCGCTGCAGAGGGTGAAATGAGGACACTGGGGGTAGTGCCATAATTGTAATATGAATTGTGATAATAGCGGTCAGAACTTTATTAATTTACTCCTTTTATCTGCTTTCTGTCTGTGGGTTTCAGCATTAAATTGCCTTTTATATGTCATTTAGTGATCCATCATCTACCCACATGGACTTTTATGAGTCAAAGAGCTCACACTGGACTGAATGATGCTAAAAACAGCAAGTAATTGTGCCCATTGATAGTCATGCTGGCAACAATTGTGGTTTTAATTTTATGCTGATGTAACATCACAGATAATCTCATGAATGATAAACCCTTGCATATAATACGATTCATGTAATAATAATCAATTCACACTCCTTGATTTGTAAATTCTGGGCTCTAAAAGTGGAAGACCTAGTTCTAGTCATGGGAGTGTCTCTTCTGTGAGGTAGCAGACAAAAGAGTGTGTGCTGAGAGAGAGGGAGAGAGAGAGAGAGAGAGAGAGAGAAAGAGAGGGAGAGAGTCTCTGTGAAGTGAAGCAGAAGAAGTTTTCTGTTTTATTTTAGTAACTTGAACAAGTGCTGAAGGAAGCAGTTCTCCACAGCGGCTTCTCCTGCAAACGTGTGATTTTAACAGTGACCACGCCAAAAAAGATGTTGAGCAGTCTATATTTCCGCCTCGTTCTCTCATCTTGTTAGTTACTGCCACACACACACACACACACACACACACATGCACTTACACAGTGGCACAGAAATTTCCCACGTACACACACATCCTTGAACACATCAGTGAACATCCCATTTCCTGTGCCTATTTCCTAACTTTCATTCTTCAATTGTTTTTATTTTTGCCCCCCCCTCCTCCCCTCTACCCCCCCTCCCCTTAGAGTAGTGTATCTGGATTTTGTGTGGCTGGGCAGCGGATTTCTAAATGGGAGGCAAGGTCATGGAGTCTTTGTCAGGATACTCCGCAGAGAACACACAGAGAAAACAAATGGCGATGAAACAAAAAGCCAACATCACCCTCCGCAGCAAGGGAGGTAATTGCATCAGAAAGTGGTAATTTAAAACAGGGTCGTGGCAAGGCAATGGTAGGCTGGTTTGTGTGTGTGTGTGTGTGTGTGTGTGTGTGTGTGGGGACGTTGGGGGGGGGGGGGGTTCTGTTGTATATTGTTACAAAAACACAAGCCTCCAATGGCGAAGCATTTCAGTCCGCTTTATGTGCTGTAAATCATTCACACAACATTGCAGCAGAGTCTTGGCGATCGTTGGCTGAAGTATTTGAAGTATTGTTTACACTGAAATAATGGATGAACTTCACTCTCACTTTTAACCACATTTGTCACAAACTGTCATGGAGCACAGCCTGAAACCGAAGAATTCATACTAGCAGGTCGATGATAGCTGTAATGAAATGCTTTGTGGTTAATAATGAGGTCTGGTAGATCCTCAACCACTCTGTTCTGCTGCTGATATGATTATTGGAATTTTTCTGAATCCCTCAACATTTTAAAAAGGATATTTTTTAACTTCCAATTAGATATTAACACACTTTTATACACTCCAAAGTACACAATTATTCAGTTTTTATAGTTATTGTTTGTCGATACATTTTTACCCCTTTTCCACCGAGCTGGAGCTGGTGCTGGTTCGGAGCCAGAGCCTGACTAAGCACCGCTTCTTTGCTTTTCCACCGCCAAAGCTCCAGCCCCGAGCCTCAGGACCGGAGCCAGAGCAAGCACCAACTCTTTGCTGGTCTAAAGCAAGAACTGATTATGTCGGCGGACTGGGGGCGGGGCTAACGTTTATTAGCAGACTAGCGGGGTTAACGTTTATTAGCAGACTAGCGGGTCTAACGTTTATTAGCCGGCTAGCGGGTCTAACGTTCATTAGCTGACTAGCGTGGCATTTACAGAGGGTTAAAGATTTGTTGATTAAAAGTACTATTTTTATCATTTTTTGCCAGAGCTGTCGTCTTCTTCTTCTTCTTTCTCTTCTTCTTCTTCGTTTCCGGCAGGCTAGATGCCTCGCGCCATGTTGCTGCCTCTCACTGGTGAATCATGAAGTGCTTCAAAGGTGCGCGCTGGCTACGTTATACAGTGACGTAATCACGTGGCTCCTTGCCGGTGGAAAAGCAACAGGTTCGTAAGAGGTGCATGGATTAGCACCAACTGGCTCTAGCACTAGCTACGGACCAGCACTGGCTCCAGCTCGGTGGAAAAGGGGTATCTGTGTCTTGTATTTTAAGCCTTTTAACAGTCATAATACTGGTCTGTAATTGGTTGACAGAAGCTCCCCTAACTGAGGAAAACCTGTTGTGAAGGGTTTCCAGTTCAAATACAGCAAAGTGGACCAAACAAGCCTTCATGCTTCAGGCAAGCAAAAGGAAACATCCACCTGAAATCAAATCTATTAGTGATATAGGTGTATCTTGTTTTTCTAGGCACATGTTGTTGAAACATAATGCAACATATTTCCTATTCAAGGGAGCAGAAGATCAGTGATCTAAAATACAATAAATATTAGATTGTTGTGTTTGTCCCTCACAGTGAAAGAGCAAGAGTATCTTTGGCCATTTTCCTTCTATATAAAACAATAATACAGAGAGAAATCTATTAGAGAAAACTCACAAAGACCAATTTCTGGGCTCACAGGAGTCTCGTAAGGGCAGAAAGCAATGGAGCCATTAGGCCGTTTCTGTTTTAAGAGATCAGCAAACCTTACTTTTTTTCTGGAAATGTACTCTTTTTGCTTGTACTACAGTTGTTGATGTCATTACAGCTAATGCAAATGCGCTCATGCACTCATCCTCTGTAGACAGTCAAAACTAATTCTGGGAAATGTAAGAAACAAATGGATGAGTAGAGAGACGTTGCTTTGAGAGAAACTGGCCCCTCAAAGAAATACATCACTGCACTTGATCACAGCATAACTGGAATACATTGAGTATCAAAGGACTAAGTGAGTCTAAAGTGGCAATTGTCCTTTAAATCCTGGAAGCTTGCAGCACAGGACCGGTCATCTGGCAGCCAGAGGGTCCCAACGGCAGCCCTGAGCGGGATGAGCTGGTTAAACACCCCCTGCTGGATAAACCGGCACAGTGCTTCTGTCTGAAAGCTCTTGAAATGGTCTGAACCTCGGTGGACCCTCTGCAAGCTCCTTCCCTTCCCAAACTCAGCGGCTGGCGGTGAAGCCCCAGCAGTGCCAGTTGGGAATGGGTCCATAATCCTGCATCTCTCTGAAGATGCTTCTGGAGAGCAAATGATACAAAAACTTGAACTTGACTCACACAATCCCTCTGCAGTGTGAGGTCTTTTTATCGTTTGTGACAGTGTGCATCAGCATCTGCTGCGACAGTCAGTTGGCAACACATCTTTGCAGCAATGCCACTTTTATTTAAATAGGTTTGATGTTTAAGGGTGAATCAGCTAAAGATAGGAAGTGGTTGGAGAAGGAAAAAACACACATTTTTATTTGATTTGTTTCTACTCTATTGCCACCAGGACAAATTTATGTGCATTCATGGTGGAGTATTTAAGTCTATGGTATGATTAGGATTGATCTGATTTTCATTGATCATTTCCATATGCTTGCAGAAAAGCAATATCTCTTTGATCTCTCTGGGTACGGTACAGAAAATGAGATAAAAACTACAACTAAAGTGTTTTTTGATGGGATAATTGCTAGCTTGAATTATTGACATGGTACATTTGACATCAAAATACTGCATTAAAACCAGGTAGGCTGTAACCTTTGAAGCGGTTTGTACAAATTTCACCGTCTGTGAACGATGTTTACCCACAATCCATCGAAAATTCAATTGCTTTGAACTTTTTTTCTTAAAAGATTGGGTATGATATTAGCACTCACTGTGCTCCAGCAATCCATGTCATCCTTCTGTGCAGAGGTCTGATATTTTTCTGTTTTCCGTCTCCCTCTTTTTTTGCGCGTGCGCGTGCGTGTGTGTGGTAATTTCAACAAAGACAGTGCACATTGTTTGGGTGAAAACTCATCAAACTTGTGTGATACACTGTTGACTATACAACCAGTAAGTCAGCCAGCATGGTTTCCCCTTGTAATGTGTGGATTTGTTTGCATGCCAGTGTAGATAACATGCCGTTGTGTGTTCGATGTATCACTGTGCGGCTGGTTTTGGATGCTGCGAGGCCAGGTCTTTGCCAAGTGATTGGGTCTTAGCAGGAATCTCCACATAGGGGGTAAATGGATACTGGAGTGTTGGTCTCATACGTTAAATTTGTTAATGAGAGAGGTGCTTGCCAAAGTACCAATATGCTTGTCTGGGTAAAGGCTCTACAGTACTGATTAAAAGAGGAAAGGAGAAATTTTACTTTAATACTTTTTAATAACAGTAATGGTAAGGATGCTGAGAAGATAGATATCAATTGTGTCTCTCTGTCTTTAACCCTTAAACAGGCAGCGTGAACCAGGAGATACAGACTCTTTAACCCTTGTGTCGTCCTCCCTGTTTTGACTGTTCCTTCCTTCCTTCCTCCCTCCTTTCCATCATTCTTCCTCCATTCCTTACTCCCTCCTTTCCTTCCTTCTCCCTCCCTCCATCCCTCCCTCCTTTCCTACCTTCTTCCCTTCCATCCTTCCTTCCTCCCTTCCTTCCTAACTTCCTTCCATCCTTTCTTCCTTCCTCCCTACTTTCCTTCCTTCTTCCTCCCTTCCTTCCTTGACTCGAGGACCACAAAGTTGCCTACCTTGTGTATTTAACAAGTGCAGAAAGAGGAAACAGGACTTTGTAGCTTGTGCATTGCAGGAATTTACTGTGAAACAACAAGTCCTGTCCCTAAATTGAGAGATTGCTGTTTTTTTCCACACTTTGATAAATCTGAACAAAGCTCTGGTGATTCGTGGTTGAATAGTGATTAGCTTACTGATATTATTGTCTGTTTGTTTCTAGACTTTATACTTCGTGCAGCTACAATGATTAGTCGATAAACTGATTATTAGACCATCAACAGAAAATGAATCATCCACTATTTACACTCTTTTTAGTCATTGTTAAGCAAAAATACCAAATATTTGCTGGCTTCAGCTTCTAAAATGTAATGAAGTAACACTTTTCTTTGGGTTTTGGACTGTTGACTTTTGCAGTCTAATCTTTGATGATAAAGACTAGCAACACATCTGAATTGTTAGTTGCAGCACCAATACAAGGCTAATGACATGTTTAACTGGGCTAATGACAAAGTTTCTTTCTGTTAACCCTTAAACAGGCAGGAGTGGAAAATGAGATGTAAGAAAACATAATTTGATGTTACTAGTATAGTAAAACTGCGCGATGACTTAACTTCAGTAATCTTTAAGTATGAGACGGAGAACAGAAGTCGTCGAACAGCCAACTGGGATCTTTATTGCAGATACTCAGTTGTTGCCTCTTATGTCATTTGCACCTAAAGTAAAACATTTCCACTCATATTTTTAATATATTTTGGATTTTATGAGTTGTATCTCCATCAGGATGTGTTGCCCTTATTAAGGTATAAAATGGTGATAATGGTAAAAACACTTAAATGTGTTATTTAACATAGAAAAGTGATACATTCTGCTCATTAATATCACACATACTAGTTTCTAAACTGAACTCATTTCTATCAAAGTATAACCTACCACAAGCTTCAATTCTACCAATCTAAGACACATATACATTTAAACAACCACCTTAACCATCCTAACAGGATATTAACCCTCCCGTTGTCCTCGAGTCAAGGAAGAAGGGGAGGAAGTTAGGAAGGAAAGGAGGGAGGAAGGAAGGGAGGAAAGGAAGGAAGGAAGGACGGAGGAAAGAAGGAAGGTAGGAGGGAGGGAGGGAGGGAGGAAAGAAAGAGAGAAGGAGGGAGGGAAAAGAAGGAAGGAAGGAAAGAGGGAGGAAAGGAAAGAAGGAGGGAGGAAAGAGAGAGGAAGGAAGGACAGAAGGAAGGAGGAAAGGGGGATGGAGGAAGGAAAGAAGCAAGGGAGGACAGAGAGAGGAAGAAAAGAAAGAGAGAAGGAGGGAGGGAGGAAAGAAGGAACAGTCAAAACAGACGGGGTCAATTTGACCCAGGAGGACGACATGAAGGTTAAAGGTCATTAATGTTGTCACTCATATTACTGGCAGTGGAAATACTAATAAGAAATGAATTAAATGCAACATATAGTAATTTATAATCAAGCTATGCTCCTGTTGCTAATTTTACCTGAACGCAGGGCTTCGTCTGGCCTAGTTCAGACCTCTGAATGCCACCACGTCTCCGATTTGTTTTCAGCAACTGAAGTGTAAATGAAATGTCAGTTAAGTCTGATTATTATGCTAGACTTCCACTTGTAATGGAGTATTGTTTTACATAATGATTGTGTTCCTCATCTGAATGCTTCTTCCACCACAGTGATTGAGACAAACCACAAAGACAGAGAGAGAGACTATAGAGAAAAGAGAGAGAGAGATAGAGAAAATAGATACACAGATATAATAATAAAACTTACGGCTATGTTCTTGAACTGAGGATATATGGAGAGACAGCCAGCGGGAAGCCTGAGTCATACTAGCTCTCATGTTTTACACTCACAGACAAAAACAAAAACTCATTATGGTGCAAGCTCTCTGCGAGGAAATGTACCAGCCTGAAATGTTTCATACGCACAAACAACTTAACAAAGCATGTTCACTTGCTTACTTACTCACTCACTGGCTTTTCAGCAGTTGTATAAGACCTGATATCAATTTCATCTCTGTGCGCTCAGGTCATGGCACGGTTAGCCTAGCTTAACAAAACTGGGAAGCAGAGGAAACCGCTAACTTGGCTTCGTCAAAGTTGCCTTAACCCTTGTGTCGTCCTCCCGGGTCAAATTGACCCTATCTGTTCTAACTGTTCCTTCCTTCCTTCCTTCCTTCCTTCCTTCCTTCCTTTCCATCATCCTTCCTTCTTCCCTTCCATCCTTCATTCCTTCATTCTTTCTTCCTCCCTCCCTCCTTTCGTAATCCTTCCTTCCTTCCCTTCCATCCTTCTCTCTTTCTTTCCTTCCTCCATCCCCCTTTCTTCCGTCCTTCTGTCCTTCCTTCCTCCCTCCCTCCTTCTTTCCATCCTTCCTTCTTTTCCCTCTCTCCTTCTCTCCTCCCTCCCTGCCTCCTTCCTTCTTTCCTCCCTCCCTCCTTCCTTCTTTCCTCCCTCCCTCCCTCCTTTCTCCCTCCCTCCTACCTTCCTTCTTTCCTCCGTCCTACCTTCCTTCCTTCCTTTCCTCCCTTGACAGGAGGGTTAAGGCAGATGCATTTTGTCAACTTTGGCAAATAGTCTTACCATAATATTCATTTTTTTCCTTCTATTTATGGTTTTGAATTCTTTTCTTTTTTTTGTTTGGTTTTATCTCGAACAACAACAACAAATAGCATCAAAATAAAATCAAAATGTGTTCGAGAGGGAAGAGGAGGAAGCAGAACGTTTATTTAGTCCTGTCCCTTCTTCACAACTTCCTCACAACGTCATAAAATAAATTACAACTAAAAAAAACTAAATAATGACAAAATAATAAATAAATACAACTAAACAATTAATAAAGAAAAATCAAGGCGTACTTAAACTAGCCTCCTACAATATCCTAAACTCAAAAAATGAATTCCCCAATCACTCCCCATATATCACCATAGTAACGTATTCAATGATCCATGACTCAGCCGTGATTGCAGTTAGTTATATTTGTATTATACATATTGTTTCATATAAGGAACATAAATATAATAGAAGAAATACATACAGAAAGTAAATAGAGTTCTTTAGAGGTCCTTATTTTTATATTTGTCAATAATTGTTTTTCTTAAATTGCTTTAGTGAAAATAAAGAGTCTACAGATAAGACAACAGTGATGCCTGTTATAGCCAACTGTTTTAACATTTAATTGAATATCTGTTATTATATTTTAGATATCCATAATAGCGTTTAACCTAGTCAAAGTTGCATTATACCGAGTCAGAATGGTAAAGATATCCATAATACATGCTTACTAGTAAAAATTGTATTTCAAGATACCTACAACTTTGATAGTACTAGTCAAATTAGTCAATTGCTATTATAAATTATGACTAGTAACAGGTTTTTAGATATCTGAAATTGATTTTACAAGTAAGAATCCTATTGTAGGTATCCTGAATATTCATTGTTGATATCAAAAATGTAATTATGGAGATCTGAAATGGAAAGCTCAATACATATGAATAGTAAAAGTGAGATCATTTGTCATCAGAAGCATGACATTGTTGATATCTGAAATAGGAAAAAAGGTCATTTGGATATCTGAAATGTTCATTTTGACTAGGAAGAATTAGATTATGGATATCTGCAATACATATCCAGTCTAGCTGTTCAATGTTTGTAAGAATGTCACTACAGATATCTCTATTGCCAATCTGACTAATATCATTTTTAACAGGAGAAATGCTGTTATGGATATCTAAAATATAATTGTGGATAGTCAATTAACCCTTTTTATGTTAAACTGGTGTCCTTTGCACCTGTTAATACATCTGTGGATATCTCCAATTGCATTTTTCTAGTCATAATATGAACTGTTGATACCTGTAATGACATTTTTACTACAATATATTTTGGATATTCGTAATTACATTATGTACTGTATATCTAGAATGGTTCTTCCATTTTGGATATCTGAAATTAAAATTATAACTAGATATCTAAAATTGGGAGTTTTTCCTATTGCAGAAATCCATAATATTCACTCTGGATATTAAAAATGTACTGTAAAAGTGGAAGTGACTAGGTAGAACTGAATTGTGGATGTCTGCACTCTGCAATATATATGCAGTGTAGCTATTAAATGTTAAAATGGCTTACTATACCCCTGTTGGACTATAATGCATATAGTCACTCATAAACTGATAATTTTGGATTTTAACAGATAATATCGGATCGTTTAGTTTTTCTCCCAGGCAGGAACGTTTGTTTGAATTTCAAACTAAAAGTGGCCCTGTTGGGTAGTCTCATCTATAACAGTCTATTATATTTTATGAAGTAATCTTGGGTTTTACATATAGTTATATAGCTGTCTGTAAATGCTATATAGTCATAATAAAGTATTTGTGGATTAGAGCTGTACATTTGCATGAAAGGCAAAGTACTCTCGTTCATTCAGTATACTTGAGTTCTGTTTTGGTTTTGTTCTACCATTGTTCATTCACTTAATCCTATGTGAATTAGTCAGTTATTATCTTTGTCAGGATCCACTCCAAAGATCCACAATTTTGTGTTCAGAGCTCAAACAGAAGTCAAAACCTGCTGAATTAGTTTCCTGCCTTTTGTTCCATCAGCCATCATTTCAAGGTCTACAATCGAAAAAACCAGGAAACAGTCTTATAATTACAGTCATTACCAACAACAAGGGCTGCATGAGCAAGATGAGCCATGAAGTGTGCACGGGGGCTACCACTGGGGAGCTCACTGTGTACAACTTCATTAGTTCATTGAAGAGAAAGCAGCGCTGCAGGAGTAAGGTTTCCATCTTGTCCACAAAAGCTCTCATTTACTGCAGCTACATCCTCGCTGCTTCTCTTGCCTTTGACCACCCAACCATGCGTAACACAGTCGGTCCTGGGATGAGATTACTGTAAATCGTCCACATTCATAGCACAAACAGAGAGGCCCCTGCAAGCGAGGGGACACACAAGCTGGATTTTCACAGCCCTATTGTCTTCCTGGATGCTGGGTGGTGAGATAAACCAAATATAGAGGAGGGAGGTGGGGTTGTTGTCAGTGACAGTGGTGCTGTGAGGATGCACGTTTTTTCCTGTGCCACCGGTGCCAGATGCTTGCGGTGTGCCAACGACAGCCACGTGCCACCCCTCCCTCTCTCTCCACTGTCCTCTGCCAGCTTGACACAACCATCTGCGTGTTCGCTTGGCAGCCTCTCCCTCCAGTCAATTTACATTCTTGCATGATTCTCATTCCTTCCCGTTTGAGCCCTCGAGGGAATCTGTCAAGGTGTTAGAGTCCAAAAAGTCCCTTGAGGATGCCTGCAAATAAGCTCAGCAATTTGTAATTCCTAAACTCTACCCCAAGCACTAGTATTCTATTAACATTTATTAAAGCATATCAAAGGCCTGAGAGGAAGAACTGAGAAAAGTACTTTGTTGATGCCGTGCACTGACAGCGCTCAGATTTTAAGGAGGTATGCAGCTCTATCTCTCTACCCGCATCCTGAGTTCAACATCACCTCGGGCCAAAGTTGGCCACTTTCCTTTTTTTTTTTTTCTTGAAGTGTGATTACATTTTTCTGTGAGGACCGTAGATAGACTCATTCCATTCTGGGTCGAGAGAAAATATATCTGGGTAGAAATGGGCCTTTTGTTCATTTCATTTTTTCATCTTGTAGAAATTGAGGTACAGTTAGGCAATCTTGGACACTGTAAGAGCGAAGAGCAACATAAGAGAACAATTCAGTCAGAAAAAACAACAGATGGCGGGGCGTATGGAGCAGGAGGGAAAACCTTGGCATATTGTTTTTGTGTGAGATGGAATCAGAAGTAATAAAGCAAATATAATGCAAGCTAATACGTGACCCAAATTCCTTCTGTCCTCTCTGAACTATCTCATTGTCTTTCCCCCCCTCCTACAATGCCTCATTGTCTTCCTCATCCCAATTAGCACTGTTTCAAATTGTTCAAGTGTTTTTTCCTTTTTTTTATAGGCAATCTGATAGTCGTCGTGCCCCAAAGGTCTCTGTTTAATATCTTATCTGCAGCTGTGTGGATAATATCTGAAGAGATTTCCCATTCCTCTCGTTTCATTTTAAGCGTTCATTTAAACTCCGCTGCTCAGAATAGAGGTATCAAAACCCAGTCTAAATAACGCTGATGCCATTAACATGACTAATTGATGCTATGGTACCATTCTGGCGTGTTCTTTGGAAAACATACAAGTAATGGAGAGCGCTAATCCATGCTGATGTGGGATCAGAATCATACAAATTTAGAACAGTGGTATTAGCCCGAGGGGAAATACAGTAACTAAATATTCTCTGCAATACGTTTTCAGTTGCTTCAGTCAGTTATTTCAATTAGAGATGCAAGAATGAATGCACAGCGAATAGTGGATTTTATTTAATTTCATATTTTAGAATATATATTTCAGCTCTTCCTCATGCAATCAGTCCTTCCCTTCCTGGTGGATGGTAGAGTCAACAAAATATCTGACTTTCTAACTGCAAGTATAACCCGTAGACTGTATAAAAGAAATGGATGTAACATCCGTGATGTCACCCATTGGTTTGTAGACTGCTGCTCGGAAGCCAATAGTTTCGAATCTGGGCAGCGCCATCTTGAAAATTTCAGGTGCATGCTGGGAAGAAAAAAAAACACGGATTCTACTTATATGGGCATGAGGCGGGGCCATGGGCGGAGCAGGGAGGTTGCTATGGTTGCGAGGGCTGGATCTCGAGGACATTGGGCAATCACGACGTAGCCAGGCCCTAATGCATACCCTGCTTTATCGTCAAATATAAAATCATAGAGGGCAAAATTTCACAAATGAACATCACACTGCATTGAAGAAGGCTTTAAACTAGCGGTTGAGGCCATAAACACATTTTCAAAACGTTTACTGAGGTTAGAAATCAAGTGAGAAGTTGGTGAATTCTCCATTGACTTGTATTTAGATGGAAGTTCTTTTGACACCAAAACGGTCGCCCCCTGGTGGCCTTATGATAGAATGCAGCTTTAAGTTACTTCCACGTTGGCCTCATTTCAGAGGACCGTTACTCCCCGCCTGGTATAACCACAATCATCCCAATTAATATAATATCAAAGGTCTCCTAACCTTAAAGCAGCTTTAATAAATATTTTTCATAGCAACAATGCATCAAATGACCTGGACCTCATTCACAAACAACACAAATGTACAAATCTGTCCTTAAACCGTGCGTATAAACATTTTTAGCACTAATCTAATATGTTCTTACAGGTTTTTACTCTGCTTTAGACCATCAACCATCAATGTCCTACAGTCTTTAAAAATGATATAGTCAATCTTTATTCCATGTAAACAGTATATTAGAACCATAATAACAAAAAAAAGAGATTGGAACTAAATATACAACATGAGGCGAGGTGTGTGTGATGTTTTCCTGATGTCGATGTTGTTCTGGAGTGCCTGAGGAAAAAAAAATAAAGTATTTTGTTGTTTAATTTGGGGGACTTGTTGTTGTCTGGTTTACAAGTGAGGTGCCACTGCAGCAATGACAGCTTGTCTAATTTTGCCCACAACCTGGATTTGTATATAAGAATAGGATCTCCAACATCCAATTAAACAGAAAGCTGCACGTATGAAACCCTAGTGAGCTTTATCAAGGTTTTACATTGAAGAAGACAAGACTCAAAGGTATTATGATGTTGAATGTATCTGATTGGTTTCATCTGCAGAATTTGTAAAAGCTGCTGTGGCTGTTTTGTAGTGTGTGTGTGCGAAGGCCAGTTGGAGGATGGAGGATTCATCATGTTTGCATGAAAAGCATTTTGATGAGAAAGATTGAACACAAACAAAACATGTTAATGAAAACTCTGCAGGGTGCCGTCTAAAGCAGGGCCCTTCAATCTTAACTCCTCTGATTCAGTTGTTCATTGGCCAGCAGCAGGAATGTGTACTTGTGCAGGCTCCCAGATGTACATAACAGAGTGAATGTGAAATGACAATGAAAAAAAGTGTGTGTGCTTAGCAAAGCATTGCTAGACAGAATATGAAAAGCAAGAACTTCTTACAGTAGCTTCCTACCTGGATGACAGCACACAGAAAAGCCCCTGTTACTTAAAGTTACTGAACAATTTTCCAAGACCTACAGAGGTTGTTGTTGATGTTTTTGGCACTTAATTAGAGAAGTTGATGTCGCCTCTGAAATTCAGTGATAAAATGTTGATGGCTTTTATTCGCATAAAGCTTTCTCACAAGCCTGTATATATTGCGGTAATTTACCTCTCCCGACTCTCTGGTCTGTCATCTATCTCGCCAGGCACAGCATTGTTTTATGTCTTTAAAGTTGTCTTATATCACATCACAGAGCATACAGGATTGCAAAGAGCATTGTTCTCTCTCGTTCTAGCCATATCTATTTATGAATATATCACACTTTGTACGCACACGCATCCTCGCCTCCTCTCTCCTACAGTGCTTCATCCAGCCTCATGCAGTATTCCTCCACCCCAGCATGACCTGAACATTTCTCACCATTTAGACTTGTAACAGTATTGATCCACATGTAAGCAGGATGTGGCTCTCGTCCCATGATGCTGTTTCTCCTTAACTTCTGCATCGGTACATTGGTGCTCTCTTCTCAGACTTCTGCAGGACATAGTAATTTAATATCAAGCATGGGCTAAGTGAACACCTATTAAAATAAATTCACATTCATGCATGCACAAAATGAACATGTGCACAAAAACAATGTACATTCAAGTCTTTTTTTCTTCTCTATGGCTACAATACTCTATAGCTCTAAATATGGTTTCACCCCTCATTTGAATTCTTAATCCAGTTACTTCACACAAAGGTGTGAAAGAGAGAAACAAACACTGTAGAACAGATCACCACTTGGAAAAATGAAGAATTAAATCTCTCTCAAAAGCTACTTATCTTTGATGCAAAGCCCTGCTCGTGTATTGTAGCTCCTTGGACCCCCAGTTTGAGTGAATTGAATCTGTGTTAATAATGTGCATTTGTCCCATACAGCCCAAAAGGAGCCTATAGTATAGTCTCTATTGTGTAGGCCCTATAGTATAGGTGGCTTGAAGTGACCCAAATTATGTGATAGATGAGAATGATTTTATGAAGTATAGCTCTTTAAACCATCACTGTCTTTAATTTAATTTAAAACGTGACTTAAAAATGCCAGGTATGTGTTAAGGGATATTGCAGGTGAATTTCTATATTAGCCCTTTTCCACCGAGCTGGAGCAGGTGCTGGTTCGGAGCCAGAGCCTGACTTCTTTGCTTTTCCGTTTATTAGCCAACTAGCGGGGCTAACGTTTATTAGCTGACTAGCGTAGCTAACTGTCATTTACAGAGGGTTAAAGATTTGTTGATTAAAAGTAGTATTTTTATCATTTATGTTGTGCTACATAACACAACCTCTTGACTTTGTACTACACTGTAAATACCGCCATTACAAAGCCAATACACTTTGTGGTATGTTGTGGCACAACAAGCAAGCAAAGTACAAACACGGTCAGTGATGGTTTGAAGGTTTGTGATCATTGAACAAATTAAGTCAACTGTAATCCTCATGGTCAAAGGAACACATCATCGGCTTGTTGATGTATTTTTTATATTATTTGGACAATAACGGAGGTCTTCGTTGTAGAGCTCTTGCTGCCAATCTTTATGTGATGTTCCCTCAATGTGAAGTTTGTGGGACAAGCAGGGACTACAGATGCAAATTAGCAGCTTTGCTATAATTTACAGAGATGTTTAAATATCGATGTTCATCAATGTGCACTGTCCTTATCCAAAAATAAAGTATTCATTATTATTATCATTATTGTGCAGGGTCACACAACATGGAAGCAAACCTGGAAGAGACGAAACTTTTTAATACTGCTATATTACTACTACTGTACTACTGCTGGGTATCTAATAAAATGTGAATACAAAGCTTAGCTGCCTATTGTTCGTTGGTGCTGCATTAACAATGTACATTGGCTTGTGTTACTAACATTAGCCGCAAGATAGGTTTTTGTCAAAAAAAATTTAATTCAAGCACAAGTTTTCTCTTGTGTGACTGCAGCTTGAAATTATTTCATTCTCAAAATGTGATACATCTGTTGAAAACATTGCAGATGGTTTATGGCGAAATAGATAAACTCTTACCTCCAGTTATTTGAATCTAGGTTTGAATGAATAACCTCTAACCAGGCAATTATTGTCACATTATTGTGATGCAGTAAACTTGCAATCTTATCTCAAGAAACAGACTGTGTGTTCATGCCATATCTGTCTCTCTCTGTTTTATGATGCCTCCTTTCTTTTAGAGAGATTTATATCTTTTACAGATTTTCCAGACATATTTGGGTGTCAGCAGATATATGGATACAGTGTTTAAAAAACTTGTACAATGAAGTCTTTTAGTTGTTTTTGCTGTTCTTGCATCCTGCTATCCACACACAGATTATTTGTATTATCCATTAATCTGTCAATTATGTCTGTGATTACTTGATCTTCTGTTTTGTTTATACAATGGCAAAAAGTAGTGAAAAAAAGTCCATTGTAAGGATCTGTCAATGTCTCACTGTGTCCTCAAATCCTCACATTTGACACGTTGGAACCAAAGAAAGATTATTTTGGCTTGATAAAAAAATTGCCTATAATTGAGTAAAAATTTCACCTCTGAGATTATATTTATTCTTTGCTTCCACTCCCTCCTGGAAATACACAACACTGTGGTTCTTATGTTACTGATATTTATTCCTCCTAACGACACTTCATCACTGTCATCAAATCCAAATTTAAATTGTTCAAATACATTCCCAACGTTTAAATCTATTTGCCCCAACATTCGAAAAAGTGATTGTGGAGACCCTGAATCATCGTTCTTCCACCATAAGAACCTTAGATATTCGAGGTCTTCAGGTCTTACATAGAACTGATGAAGCATTTGTTCCACATCACACATAATAGCAAACTGACTCCCTCCTAGGTGTTATTGAGCTCTGACCCAGTAAGAAGGTGCTCATTCAATGATGTGTCTTGGAAAGTTGTTGGCGAATCAAAGGCAACACATTTCCTTTCAGGCTTTTGAGGGTGATATACCTTGTGGTTGCGAATATACTTGACTGGTTGATTGTTGAGTTCTTCTTCTGGGAATCTTTGTCACAAGTGATGATGTCTTTCATGAAGTTTCAAGAAGTCTTAGGGCCTGATTTACTAAAGGTCTGCGTGTGTAAAAACGTGAGCAAACTTGACGTCAACCGCGAAAAATGTGCAAGCTGATCTACTAACGCAGCACAATGAGGTTTGCGTCTTTCAACTGTGTAAGATAATACGGGCTGTCCATTTAGCACGTATGCCATAATTAATATGTCATATGGGGCGTTTCAACCCCAGTGTGTAAAATACAGGGAGGAGAAAATGCAAATATATTATTTAGCACACGCATTGTGATTTACCAAACCTGAAGGTAATTTTACTGACGGAAACTGCGTCTATAAATAATATCTTTTGAAGGACAGGTATTAACCGGCTGTTACTATGTAGACGAGGCGACGGAGGCACAATGACAGAATACATACAGGACAGATTTTTTCCTCAAGTGTTAATACTTTGGAGTGGAATATTTTTAGCATTAACTTTGTCACTAATAATCTCCCATATGTGGGTTTTTCTAGCAATATAAATGTTATAACTCAATATATTAGTTAACCTCTTCCACTAGAACCTGATCACATTTCATTTAGCTCTTGCAGCTTTCTGCTCGTCCAAACTCTCCATTCAGACGCAAAACCCTCATTTAAATACTGCTGTCTGCACCTGTTGCTCCTGATTTCATTTACGCAGTTATTCTTAGTAGATCACCCACAAAACGCACGCAAACGAAACGCGCAATCTATTGCACTGTGCACGCAATTTAGTACCCACTATTTGGGATCTTAGTAAATCAGGCCCTTAATGTTTCTGATCTCTCTTGAGCCTCTATTCCAAACATCTCAGTCCCTTAACAGCACATTACTTATTGTTGGGTAGCTTTAGTCTTGTTTGAATGGTATTTCATAATTACCATTTTATTTATTTTTAATTCCATCTTTCAGCTTAGTCAAGAAGTGGAGATCTTCCTGAGAGACATTGGGCCAACTCTTTCACTGAAATCAGATTCTAGCACATTACTTATTTCATTAGAGTCACTTCTTTGATTTGAGTCGTGCAAACATGATGAACTTCACTTTTCAGCTTGACTGTTGGATTTGATAACTCCGATTGCATCACTGTAGTGCGTGCGTGGGTCACCATAACTGCCTTTTGCTCCAACCCATATTGGTTTTCTGCACAAAGGGTTGGTTTTCCTCCCCACATACAAATTGTCTCGCATTACAGCTTGTGGGCAATTGTAGTCAATGAGCAGACCCAATTTCACATTCCATTTTTGGAGCAATGTGTACTGCAAGATGCCCAAATGAGGCGATGCTTTTGGCGGTCTCCGGAGTCAGGATGTGTGTTCAATTAGCAGGGATGAATTCACGAGTGCAAGCGGTTGGCACTGAGATCGTCTTAGAGAATAGCCCTGTTATTTGTAGGCCTTTGAGTCTTTAACAGGGTATAATTGTCCTCTTTGACAACATTATAGATAGTTTCAGCTTCACTTGTTCTGTGTCTGTATCTAGAACATCTGCCACTTCCTCAAGAGTGAAGACAAGAACTTCCTTGCTTGAATCACTTGACACATTGATATGTATTATTGGTTAAGTCTGCTTACTATTGCCTATTTCTACTATTGCTAATGACTTGTAGTTCTCCTGACTGTTGCTTTCTTTCCTTATTGTTTCTTTCCTTATTGTCACTTATTTCCCTCTCTTTGTGTCTTCTTCTTCTCGTTTTGAGCAATCTTTGTGTAGGCATGTGGCATGACGTTTTGAGCAAGTGTCACAGGCCATCTGGTTACAGCAGCTCTTGGATTGATGGTTAAGACTCAAACAGCCTTTCAGTCTCTCACGCTGAATAAATTTGACTCAGTCAGCAACTGGCTTTTCAATTACTTTTGACTCTGATGAAGAGACGGTAGTGTCAAAGTGTTATTCTGTTTGCACAATTAACCCTCCTGTTGTCCTCGAGTCGAGGGAAGGGAGGAGGAAGAAGGAAGGATGGAAGGAAAGGAAGGACGGAGGGAAGGAATGATGGAAGGGAGGAAGAAAGAAGGAAAGACGGATGGACGGATGGAAGGACGAAAGGAAGGAATGATGGAAGGTAGGAAGGAACGATGGAAGGACAGAAGGATGGAAGGAAGGAAGAAAGATGGAAAGAAGGAAGGAAGGGAGGAAGAAAGGAAGGGAAGGAAGGAAGAAAGGAAAGAAGGAAGGCAGGAAGATAGGGGTAGGAAAGGAAGGAAGAGGCGATAGTGTCAAAGTGTTATTCTGTTTGCACAATTAAGGCAGTGAATTGATTGGTGCGCTCTGGACCATTTTGTTACCAGGAAATCTGTTTCAACTGGTTTTTCAATGGATTTTTGACACTTGTGTAAGCTGTGTCCTATTTCCGTCACACACACATATGGCTATGTTCCTTTTCACTGGTGTTTGTTGTGAAAATCTTGGCACCTACAGTTTGGTTCGTGGAGGCCACTATGGTTTGGTTACAGTGCATGATAAGATGAGTTGCATGACAAGGGTTGCACATAATACTTGTTTCCATTGTTAGGAATGTCAAAATCATTTTATCTTCTTGTTGTTGAAGCTGGTTTGGCAGTAAAATTATTCTCCATTACATCATTAAAAACATTTAGACTGTCATTGTGAACCATGGCCGACTTATAGCTGTGTAAAAAGTCCAGAGTTTTTCTTAACTCAGCAATCTCTTAAGGCTATTTTTGGCCAAGCATGTAATTTTACTCAGAAGGCTTTGGCTATTACAAAAGGCTCGACATATAGTTCGCTGAGCAGACCTCATGCTGCGTAGCATGTACTCTGAATCAGGAAGATGATGACTTTCTAAGCCCTCTTTAGCTTCCCCTCCAACATGTTTCTGAAGCAAGCTTTTCACTGTAGTTGGAATATTAGGTAGCCTATTTCCTGATATGTGAAATTTCACAAGCTCTCCTGTGTTATTTTGAAGCACATTTTTTGGAGCCAAATATTTTAGTGGTTGTGTGTTGGGTTCACCTGATTAATTGCTTGCACTATACTGTAGGCAGCTAATAGTTCTGTGGTTTAAGCCCTTGGTCTGGATAAGACTCATTTTCATCATAGACTTGAAGCCTTGCTCTGGCTGAATTTATCCCAGCTCCTCCAAACACGCACGTCACGTCATTAACAAACCTTTTTCCTGCAGCATTCTCCTCTCGCTGTTTACATTCATTCTCTTCATTTTCTCCTTGAAGACGGTGAGTTAATGCAGCTGCTTCTTGGTCTGCAACTATTAGCTTATCCTCAGCTTCAAGGCATTGCAGTTTCTCTTGGTGGTGCTCTTGCTCAGCCATAAGCTTCAATAGTAGCTTGTGTAGCTTCATACTCAGCAGCTGCTTCTTGTCTTTTGACTGAGGATACATAAGAGTGAATCGAATTAGCCTTGGAGCAATTAGAGATGTGAATACAGAGCTGGCATGAGGCCATATCAGCTCCTCCTTTGTTCTTTGAATTTGAGACTGAGCATTCTGCACAACAGTCCTGGTGACTTGTTATACAGTTGTCCAGCTTGTGGTGCATGTTATGAGCAGGGCTGTCAAACCTTTGGTATTCATCAGAAACAGTATTCAGTTTAGATCATTCCTTTTGAATAGAACTAATGTATCCTTGTAGGATGTTACAGGGATCCTATTTTATTACAGATTTTTTAGCCACCTTAGAGCTTTCTAGCATTCATAAATGCTGTCAAAGCAGAGTAGTAGCCCTTTTGCTTTTTTTCTGGAATGCCTTTCTCTTTTCTCTTAATGTGCGGGCTCTTTCCCCTGTACAAGGCTTTTTAGACTGTACTGCTTGTTGTACAAGGGTAGACTTTATCTGTCTGCTCTGGGAGTGCTGCTTGTTCTACGGCAGATACTACACACTGAGTCTCTTTACTTCTTGTGAAATTTTAAATTATTTGGAAATGAACTCGTCTCACTTAAGCTGTGTTTCAGTTTCACAAAAATACTCAAGTGATTTAGCTAAACTAATTCAAAAAAGTCTTAAAAATATTACATTTAATTACAGTTGACAAAGTTCCTTCAGGCAACACTTCAATGAACTTGCGCTGAAATTACTGAACCATGGATAGAAAACTACAAATGCCAGCTCGTGTATGAACTATAAATATGCACAAGAAAACATAAAACATGTAATTAAACATATGTCAATGGCTGCACACAACATAGAGGGAATGAGACCACAGGCATAACTCTTGGGCGATGCAATGTCACCTTTAAACTGTTTGGAAAATAAGAAATTGAGAGTCAGAAATTCCCTCTCACTGGTGACACCGGTGGCTGTTAAGTGAGATGCAGTCATTATCAGTCATTTGTGCTGCTCACTCAACGGCACAAGACTGTTGCAGGTGATATCTTTTTCCTCGTTTATGCCTCTCATCATAAAATAAAAGATCTCTAATGTCTTTTGATTAAATTAATAAAAATGAAAACTTAAATATCAATTTTGGTTCCTGGAATGAATTCAGCCTATATTCCCGGGTGAATACAGTACATCTGCCAGCAGCCAACACACTGACCTCCACACTGTTTCAATATCAAACAACTACCTTTTATGATGATGAAACCTCTCACTTGTCTCGTTTGGCATATGTTTTTTTTTTTTACATTTGAGACATGGTGCTCATTACACATTATTTCACAGTCTGGGATGCCTTCCCATTACGTAAGTGGGCTGCAGTTGTCCCAGATACAACGTTACCTGTTAAACTGTAAGTCATTCACAGCATGTTTGACTGCAGCCAAACAGCTTCATCTAACTATGCAGAGACCACTCGTACTGCTGTTGCTCTGCTACGGTGGATTGCTTGGCAATTCTGATGCTTATCATCAATTTCAGTTGGGAGCGTTTTAATGGCCCAGTCTTATTTCGTGCTGAAAAGGTGGATTATATGCATTATTCACATTGTAATATTGTGGTGCTATTACACCCCCCCCCCCCCACACACACCTCTCCACAACGTACACACACATCCACATACACCCACACACACACATTCTTGCCTTGCAGTGATGAAATATGTGCATACTGTTTACAGCCTCATAAATTGAGGATGCAGACTCAGACATAAAAGATTTCATAAAGCAATTACTTGTGGTTATTTTTCTCGGTTCATTTTCCTCACATGGAAATGAACTGCAGAATTTTTCCTCTCTGTGTCTCTGAGTCCCCCAGTGTGACTGCATGAACCTCCGACTTGCCTGCCGAGCCGCAGCAGAAACTATTACAAACAGGAAAGCAGAGCGAGGCGCCGTGGGCAGGGAAGCTCGTTTTCCCTTTTCCTGTGCTCTGTAAAGAGAGGTGCAGTACAGTAGCCTTGTAACTGGAGGCCTTGAAGGGCCCCCAAAGCAAGAGGAAGACTTGACTAGCTGACCACAATCTATTATTAAGTACCGGATCAAAGATGAGGGCATACGCAGGACTGCTGGGGGCGAAAGGGTTCATACTGAGGATATAAAGCAGCATGCAGGGTATACCTCGTCAACATATGTGCAGTGAGCTTCAGTTAACATTGGGAGTGTTTTTTGGCTGCGTTCAGACTGCAGGCAAATCTGATTCAAATCTGATTCCTTCTCAAATCTGATTTTTAGGCCCGACTGTGCACAATGTTTTTAGCAGGTGTCCAAATCGGATTTGGCTACATTGGGCCACATTAATGACCAATCTGACAGGTTGCTGTGGCAACGTTGTCAGAGCGGAGGCGTCATCTAGCGTGTATTGTGTGATGTCATATAATTGCGACAGCGACAGCAACTACAAACCCTCGAGCTTCACTTGAACCGAGCCATCTCCCCAAAGATTAAGAATATGGTTTGGTCCTCTGTCCATGGACTGATGTTTACATCCTCCGTTGCCTCCAGTGATATCACCTAGCAACAACAACTGGAATAAGCGTGAGTCTGGTGTCACATAGAGTGACGTAGCGTAGAGACGTAGAGAGACGTCACGGACAGTCAAATCCTATATGAGTGTTTGGAGCTGTTCAGACTCAGACACATCTATCCAAATGAGATTTGAAACTTCCTCCCAAAGGTGGTTTCAATCTGGTTTGCAAAAATCGGATCTCATGTTCAGACTTCATAAGAGCCATCCGGTTCCAATCTAGATTGGGTAAAAATCGGATTTTGGCTTGTAGTGTAAGCCTTTGTTACAAGGACACAGCAACTTTTCTGACCTTTCAACTTTGTCAAAAGAGCACGAGTCAGAAGAAGTCTTTTATAAAGCTGCAGTGGTTCAGTCAACTCAAAATAATTCATCATGTTTTTATGTTGTTTTTTTCTTTAGACATAAATCAGAGTATAGAAGGAAATCCATCCCCTTTATGTGTGTGCATGTTTGCACTGAGAAGACAGACACCCTGTTGAATTGCAGCAGCAGGTTATTGTGCAAAAATGTGTTATTCAAAAATGTTCAGTCTGTGCTCAACACCTCCCTTCAAATAAAAAAAGACTATGAACTAGTGCAATAGTTCTGCAACCTATACAATATTAAGATGTTACATAAATTCAGCAACTAAATAAGATGCATAAGAATGGTTCAGCTCCAAATGTGAGTACTGGCTGAAAGTGCAGCAAAAACACTACACAGAGAGCCTCCAGCAACAAATTGAGCCTTTCCTGATTTGCATTCAGTCTGAATGCCAGATTTTCTAATGTTATCCACACTTAGAGCAAAGAAACAAGAGGGTATTATTTCAACATGAGACCTCACCATGAAATGATAGAGAGATAGGAATAACTGTTAAAATATAAGATAGAATAAATGTAGTCTGTAATATCAACAGAAATGAATTGAAAATGTGGAGCGTTTGTCTTGGCTTGATCATATGAGTTCTGTGGTTTTGCATGAAAAGAAAGAGCAGCTGTACAGATTATTGCACATTGTAATGATCGTAAACAAATAAAACTGCAAATTTGGTGCCTTTCACTGGGTACAAATTCAGCTTATGTCTTAAGTGATTTTTTAATGTCATTTATGAGCCTTAAAAAACAGATTTCAAGTGCCAAAAGCAATGCTATCAATGAAAAAAAAAGACAGCAGAAACATTATATGCATCTCCCAGCATTCTGCACGAACATCTGGCCAACACCTGTAACTGCTTCACTGCATTTCTTTATTATAACACTCTGCACAGAAAACATCTCATGTTACAATAAGTCAAAAACAACTTTGAAAATGGGTAAACAACAATCCCCTGGCTTGTGACTCTATTTGCACTTTGATCTTTTATTGCAATGTTTACAATTCTTCCCCTTTCCAAGGTAAAATATCCATTTTTGGGATGAATGAGAGCAGTGGTTGGACTGTTTCAGATCATTTCTGTGAGGAGGACTGCCAATATTCCTTTATAGGAAGGAAAGCGTATAGGGCTTGTTTATGGGCATATTTTCGTGGTTAAATATTAGTTTTGGCTCCTTTTCCTGCCAGGCATAAAGTCTCCAGACTAGCTGCATAGTTAATAAGGCAGGGGTGCAGAGATAGCACTCTCGGCTGTAACCTTTATCCTTCCCTCATTGATGTTACTGGGTCGATAAGTTAATACAAAATACGAGAAATATATGTGCAAGAAGTCACAGTCCACCTGCCTGTGACCTTTTAAAAGAAATCCTGAAGTGCTGCATCTGAAAACATCTCATGCCGCCTTACAAAGCGAGTACAGGACAGACAAGGCTTTGCTGAAGTACTAGAGATAGATCTGCACAAAGTTTAAAAAAAAACAACACAAAAAAACAAAAGATCAAGTTGAAGCAGAACAACAAAATCGTGCACCACAGTGCTTGTGACTTCTTAAAACACCCTTTTTGCTAAATGGACTTGGTTGTCTGCCGGGGGTCCTGTCAGGGGCTCTGATGTCATTAATATTTGATGGAGCTCGATGGAGCTAACCTTTAAGGCATCCCACTGCTGTACGCTCCCAGGTGACCTTTTCTTTTTAGCTGGACTGCTTCCTTCAGTAACTAACTTGTCCTGATGGTGGTTGGACAAGGTGTGCACAACAAGAAGAAGAAGAATCAGACTCTTAGACTCCCTTTAGATTTACATTTTCACCAACATGTTAGAAGAGATCATAGGGTCAACAAAATGACCCCAATTGCTATTACGAGAGGAAACCTTTTCTTAGTTTTGTTTTCTTTAAATTCCAGCTTAAGTCACATTTAATGATCCCTCTTTGCAATCAAAAATACTATCAAATGTATTGTTAATAGTTTTTTATTATTAGAATAAAGACAAAAAAGGTCTTAAAGAGACAAAATAAAAACTGATGTCGCTACAAGTCATGATCAGACAATGTGTTTTGAAAAGCAACAACCAAACTAGCATCTATGTAAAATATCTGAAATTACATTACAGGTATG
Organism: Scomber japonicus; assembly: GCF_027409825.1. NCBI lineage: Eukaryota > Metazoa > Chordata > Actinopteri > Scombriformes > Scombridae > Scomber > Scomber japonicus. Next base: position 30,164,932 of record NC_070587.1, on the reverse strand, counting down.
GTTACATGCTGTTTAATGTACTACAGCTAAACAGCTAAATAGATATCAATCCTGCAAACCGCCGGATTTGACGTGTTAAATAAGGAGGAGCCTTCGTTGTTGAGTCTTTGGTTCTTGGGTTGCAGGATGCTATCAGGCTCAGTGTGACCGTCTGCTCTGCCTATGATAGAAAGCCATATTTTCGCTTTAGTCATAGATTGGATTTTCGTTATGGAAATAAGGACTCCTGTTACATAAGCAGATGGTGGAAAGGTATGTGATCGATTCAGTCCTGAAATCAAAGCAATTAAAATATTAATTCCTCCCTTTTGGTTCCTGATTTTCTCTCAAAGGAGAACACAGATCGACAGACTTACAGAGCAGATGCTAGTAGACAAAAAAAAAGAAAAAAGCAATTTAATTTCACTTGGACTTTAAAAAGGGGTGGAATGGTAAATATGCAAACAGTCTATGCATCATGACATCAATCACTTGACAATCTCCGAAGCAGAGTGCTCTTGAATGCATGAGAAAGGAGAGTCTCTGCAAGCAGTGACGGTGCCACATGATGGTGATGTAACTCTAAAAAATAAGTAAGAAAAGACAGGTGGTCCCAAGTTTGAAATCTCTGCAAGTCAACTTCAGTACAGAAGTGAAAAAAAAATCAAAATCTGAAATGAAACTAAACCTATAAAACATCAATTCAAAAATTCATTAGAAAATGGGCAGCACTAATATATGTGTCTAGATATTACAGCTGCTGGGCTAAAAAACCCAGAAATGCAGCAGTAAAATGAAACCACCTGTTTCTTTAATGAATATTTTCATATCCATACTGGACTCCAGTTTGACATGAACACAGCATTATAGTAGCAAATGCACCTTTTACCCCTACAGTGTTTCTGCTCTAGTAAAGATAATAGCTATACATAAACCTCATTACAAAACATGAGACGACAATATGAGCTCTTCGTCTTGGCAGTTCATGTTCATGTTCATGTTCATTACTTCTATTTAATCTACAGAGTCATTGAGCTTGCCCTCATTTACAATGACATCAAGTTAACTGTAGCACAATAAAAAAACTATAAGATAGCAAAGCAAACACACACCAGTATGTAACAGACAGACTATTAAATCAATTAAAAATTATAACAGCTTGAAATACAGTGATTCACCAGGATCATGGCTTTCAAATGTCCAGTAAATACAAGTATATCAAACCTCAGGATGTGCTGAAGTTTATTCTTGCTTGAGGCACAAGAACTAAAGACTTTCGGATTTCAGAATAGACATGTGGAACCTGGAGCATCAATCATTAGATGGTCTATGATAGCGACCAAGGTTCCAGCTTATTGTGGCTTATATACAACTTTTCCACCAAGCTGGAGCTGGAGCTGGTGCTGGTTCGGAGCCAGAGCCTGACCCTGACTAAGCACCGGTTCTTTGCTTTTCCATCACCAAAGCTCCATCCCCAAGCCTCAGAATGGGAGCCAGAGCAAGCACCAACTCTTTGCTGGTCTAAAGCAAGAACCGATTACGTCAGCAGGCTGGGGACGGGGCTAACATTTATTAGCCGGCTAGCAGGGTTAGTGTTTATTAGCAGACTAGCGGGGCTAACGTTTATTAGCCGGCTAGCGGGACTAACATTTACTATCTGGTTGTTTAGTGTGTAGTGTGTAGGATGGAAGTATGTAGTATAGAACACAGCCATAGACATTTTCTAATACTAAAAAGTAAAAAAGAACCAGCGTCAAGTCAATTTATTGCTGCGGTTTACCAACAAGGTTGTGCAGATTATATTTGAACTTGAAGATATTTATATTCTGCTACTCTATTAATGTTATATCCATTCATAGTAGATGTATGGAAGTTATGAGCAATATATCTGTCTCTAGAGAACACTGTTAATTGATGGACCTTAAAGGAGAGCTGCAAGTTCTCAGTGACTAATTTTACAGTCAGCAATACAATACAATATGGTGTCATCTGTGTATAAATGAACATTACAACATCAAGGAAAGAGGCAACATTATTAATATAAATTGAAAAAAAGCAGAAAAAAAGCCTGAAACTGATCCCTACAATTACAATCAGCAAGAATCCAGACTTAGTGTTTCCCATTTCTACATGCCGTGATCTGCCAGATAAATAGATGTGAAACCAATTACGTGCATTTGTATCAAAGCCAACACTCCATAGTCTTTGCAGAAGGAGAGAGTGACTGCATCAAAAGCTTCTGACAGGCGGCTGTGACTCAGGATGTAGAGCGGTCGTCCGCCAATCTTCCAATTGGAGCACGTTGGCACCCTGCGTGGTTTCTCCTGCCATCAGTGTATGAATGGGTGAATGTGACATGTAATGTAAAAGAGCTTTGAGTGGTCAAAAGGACTAGAACAGCACATTATAAGTACAGTCTATTTACCATTTACCTACAAAAAGCAGCACAATGTTTTTTTTTATATCCAGTGCAGATGCAGGAGCCCAACAAGAAGCCCAACAGGAAGTTGAGGGATCTTTAAACACCCCTGAGGCAGTTAATTTCACAATGACCTGCTCGCTGTTTTTTACTAAATAAATCAGTAATGTGGCACAAAATATTGATTCAATGATTATTTTGTTCATTTAACCTTCATGTCGTTCTCCCGGGTCAAATTGACCCCGTCTGTTTTGACTGTTTCTTCTTTCCTCCCTCCCTCCTTCCCTCCTTCCTTCCTTCCTTCCTTCCACCATTTCTCCCACCCTCCTTCTTTCCTTCTCCCCTTCCTTCTTTCCTCTGTCCTTCTTTCCTTCCTTCCTCTTTTCCTTTCTCCCTCCCTCCCTCCTTCCTTCTTTCCTCCCTCCCTCTTTCCTTCCCTCCCTCCCTCTTTCCTTCCTCCTTTCCTTCCGTCTTCCTTCCTCCCTTCCTCCTTCTTTCCTTCCCCCTTCCTTCCTCCCTTCCTCCTTCTTTCCTTCCCCCTTCCTTCTTTCCTCTGTCCTCCTTCCCTCCCTCCTTCCTTCTTTCCTCCCTCCCTCTTTCCTTCCTCCTTTCCTTCTGTCTTCCTCCCTTCCATCATTCCTTATTTCTTCCTTCCTTCCTTCCTTCCTTCCTCCCTTCCATGCATCCTTCCTTCCTTCCTTCTTCCTCCCTTCCTTCCTTGACTCGAGAACAAAAGGAAGGTTAATATAATAGTTTTATTGCTAACCCCATTGATTCTACAGTTGGACTTGTATCCATAGCGATGTAAACGGCGTCTTAAGATGAGCCTACATAACGTTATAACTCATGTTCATGTTGATGCTTCTGTCCTCATTTTTCTCTACATTTCCTTCTTGTATGACTTTGTATGGCACAAACCTGGAAAAACAATTGTTACTAATCTTACAACTTATAACAATATTAGTATTATCACTACTACATACCAGAGTTGCTGCCATTGCTTGGATTGGAGGATAAAACCCGGCTCCAGTTTTCCCTTTCTATAATAGTTGTAGCTGAGTAGTTTTTTTGTCTTTTTTTCTTTTCTTTTTTTCTGCCACAGGGTGTTGCGAATGAGCTGTGGTTTGCAATTTTACCGGACTTCTTTCTAAGGATTGATATGTTTGGAAGAGGTTCTCCAGAGTCTACAATCAGAGCTGCATCCATAGCAATTGTCTGTTATTCATAGCAGCTGTCTGCTATCCAGAAATAACAGACCATACAAATGCCATAATTGACCAATCAGAATCACGTAATAAATCATTTATAACTAGTGCGGTGGCTGTAATAGTGTTATGCTTTGCTCTGAAGCCAGATTGGTGTGGGCTTAATACAGAATGCATTGCTTTAAGTTGACTATTTACCAAAGATTCCAGGATCTGTGCCAGGCAGGATAGCTTAGAGATTGGTCGATAATTATTGAGGTTACTTCTGTCGCCACCCTTATGTAAGAGAATGACGTGCTGATTTCCAGGCAGTACTGTAGGAACTGTGCCAGTCGAAATAGAAAGATTAAAAAGATGTGTGTCATTTGATCAGTAATGATTGGAGCAAGCTAGTCTCTGGAAGAAAAGGTTCCAATTTATCTTTGTCCTGTTGATTTCCTGCTATCAATGGATTGAAGCGCTCCAAAAACATCTGTGGAATAGAAAGGCTGAAAGGTGAACTCGGAGGTGTGACTCATATCAAGCAGACAGTCGTTTTCTACAGTCAGCCCTAAATGTGCAGATGACTGGTGATGACGAAGTGTTTGTTAAAAGCTAGACAGATCTCTTTCTAATCAGCACTTTTTTTGTGTATATGATAATAGTAATAAAATCCAGATGTGGTACGCTTGTTTCTGATTCTTCTGAACGTGGCCCAATCTAATACATCACCTGTTCACCTAGCAAAAAAAACCAAGCTGCATTTCTCTCCGAAAACGAGGTAGAATAATAATAATAATTCCTATCTGTTTTGACTGTTCCTTCCTTCCTGCCTTCCTTCCTTCCTTCCTTCCTCCCTCCTTTCCATAATTCTTCCTCCCTCCCTCCCTCCCTCCCTCCCTCCGTCCCTCCTTTCCTACCTTCTTCCTCCCTTCCTTCCTCCCTCCTTTCCTTCCTTGTTCCCTTCCTTCCTTCCTTCCTTCCTTCCTTCCTTCCTTCCTTCCTTCCTTCCTTCCATCCTTTCTTCTTTCCTCCCTCCTTTCCTTGTTTCTTCCTCCCTTCCTTCCTTGATTCGAGGACCACAGGAGGGTTAAAAGGTGCATAACTTGTCAACCATACAGTGGAAGGTTTAGATTAAGAAGTTCAGAGCTGGTTCTATATCAGGAATTTAATTTGTATAATGAATCAATCAATGTGATGAAGATAATCTAATAAAGCATGTCCATCCAGGTGTTTGAAGTTCAATTTATAGTTCCTTCTTTCCTCTCTCCTTTCCTTCTTTCCTTCCCCCTTCCTTCTTTCTTCTGTCCTTCTTTCCTTCCTTCCTCTTTTCCTTTCTCCCTCCCTCCTTCCTTCTTTCCTCCCTCCCTCCTTTCCTTCCTTCCTTCCCTCTTTCCTACCGTCTTCCTTCCTTCCTTCCTTCCTTCCGTCTGTCCTTCATTCCTCCCTTCTCCCTCCTTCTTTCCTTCCCCCTTCCTTCTTTCTTCTGTCCTTCTTTCCTTCCTTCCTCTTTTCCTTTCTCCCTCCCTCCTTCCTTCTTTCCTCCCTCCCTCCTTTCCTTCCTTCCTTCCCTCTTTCCTTCCGTCTTCCTTCCTTCCTTCCTTCCTTCCTCCCTTCCTCCCTTCCTTCCTTGACTCGAGGACAACAGGAGGGTTAATTTAATAGTTTTATTGCTAACCCCATTGATTCTGGGCTCAGTGATAAACTCTCTACACTTCTAAACTTTTCTGAAGCAGGAGATTGCCAATCAGTGTTAAAATCATGCAAGATAATCAGCTCAGAATTAACATATTGAGAAATGATTGCAGCTAGTTCATCAAAGGAGCTTCAGCATCAGGTCTACACAAAACTTTTAGGCAAACAGAGACAGAGTGCAGGATGGAGACTAGAGAATAAAATAGATTTGATGTAGACAGCCACACCACCTCCACTATCCACCCTGTCAATGCTAAATAAGGTAGAGTTATTAATAGCTACCTCTGCATCACAAATACCTTTCTCTAGCCAGGATTCAGTGAGAACAAGGAAATCTGACTCAGTCTGAGATATTAAAATGCTTATGCAGTCCATTTTATTTTTATTTTTTTTAATAAGCTTCTTATATTTAACCCTCCTGTTGACCTCCTGGGTCAAATTGACCCCGTCTCTTTTGACTGTTCCTTCTTTCCTTCCTTCCTCTTTCTTTAATTTTTCCTTCAGTCTTCCCTTCCTTCCCTCTTTCTTTGTTCCCTCCTCCTTCCATATTTCTTTCCTCACTTCCTTCCATCCATCCATCCTTCCTTTCTTTCCCTCCTATTTTCCTTCCTCTCTCCTTACTCCTTTCCTTCCTTCCTTCCTTCCTTCCTTCCTTCCTTCCGTCCTTCCTTCCTTCCTTCCTACCTTCCTTCTTTCCTTTCCCTCCTCTTTTCCTTCCTCCCTCCCTCCCTTCCTCCCTTCCTCCCTTTCTTCTTTGACCTGAGGACAACAGGAGGGTTAAATACATCATACCCAAGCCTTTCCTTGACTCAAAGGAATTAAGATATGTTTGGTTTGTGGTGGAGCTACAGTAGAAATACTTGAAGTAGAAGTATTGATGCCCAGATGTTATAACAGGTGTTACTGGGATTAAATTACAAGGGTCTGTTGGAGTGATGGGATGTCTGCGGGTTTGGGAATGGGAGGTACAGAAGCAGAAACTAGAGACTAGCAAGGTAGTAGTAGTAGTAGTAGTAGGAAGCCTTCATAGCCACAAGGGGAAGCTAGTGTGATGTAGGGGAGGGAGAGGTTTGGTGGGCAGGACAGGCGATGGGGGACAATCAGGACAAAAGAGTCCCAGATTGAGTAGAAACATTTTTAGGTAAGTATATATGCAGCAACAAAAGTACCGATTCTGTTTGCATTGATATTTACTGGATTGATGCAGTTGTGACTATTTGCTGACTGTGTGACAGCAACATGTGTTGAGTAGTACTGTGCTACCAAGGTTCCCAAAAGTATTTTTTTTTTAATCTATGAGTCCCCCTTTTTTCAACAACATAGCACTCTCTGCTTCAGCTGAGTCCCTGTTTGATTTCCCAAGAGATGCTCAGTGCCTTACCAACTGATGTGAACACAATTACTTGAAGATTAATGTGAAGAAAACAAAGACGTGATCACAGCACTCAACTAGACTCAACACTGCTGTAAAAAAACCCTCATATTAATTTGTTGGTCTTTAAAACAATGGTGTATTTTAGTGAAGTATAAAAGTTAACACAATGCACCTCACCAAATATCTTTAAAGCTGGAGTATTTTGAATTAAGACTGACACTTTAGCTCAGGGGTGTCAAACATGCGGCCCGTGGGCCAGAACTGGCCCGCCGAGAGGTCAAATCCGGCCCAGTTTGCTTCTTCATCTTTTCCTTCCTTCCGTCTGTCCTTCCTAGCTTTCTTCCTCCCTTCCTCCTTGTCGTCTTTTCCTTCCTTCCTTCCTTTTTTCTTTTTATTCCTTCCTTCCTTCCTTCAGTCTATCCTTCCTACCTTTCTTCCTCCCTGTTTTCTCTTCCTTCCTTCCTTCCTTCCTTCTTTCCTTTCATCTGTCCTTCCTCCCTTTCTTCCTTCCATCTTTCCTTCCTGTATTCTCTTCCTTCTCCTCCTTCTTTTCTTCCGTCCTTCCTTCCTCTTAATGATCCGGCCCACATGAGATCAAATTGGGCTGTATGTGGCCCTTGAATGAAAATTAGTTTGACACCCATGCTTTAGCTGCTGTTTATCTCCAACTACAGTCAAACTCTAAAAGAAGTCCTTCAGAAAAGAAATGCAGAGCTCAGCAGCTGGTCTACAATTTCACCTTTTTTTTTTATCACCTGTTGATTCCTACTAAAGTGTCCTTTTCAGACTTTAGGGACTGAAGCAACACAGAAGGATCTTGAGTTCCCTTTCTTGTGACAAAAAAGCCTGATAATGTGTTTCATTATGAAAGGAGAGAAACGAGGGTGCCAAGGCAGTTCACAGCTGAGCTTAGATGTCATCTTGTAGTGTGCTCTTAAGGTGGTAAGACAGACAGACACAAGAGAATCAAGCAAGCTGACCCAGAAATCTCTATTACTCTCGAAAAGAGCATTTCCACAGAGAACTGCTGAAACGTACAATAATGACAAAAAACATCAATTAAATCTTCTAAAGTCATAATATTAATCTATTTGCTTGCTCCCCGTGAGATGTATCTCATTGCATTACTTTCCTGTTACACAGCCTGAATAATTGCCTCATTTTTACTTTGCAAATACGGGATAACTCGGGTAACTTACCTGTGGCTGAATGATCACAGCAATCAATTAATGCAGTAGGTCTGAGGTTCATCCTTTGAAAAATTGAACATTAATCACTCTAATGCACATATGTTGCCTCTTGCAGTTTGTGTAGGAGCTGGCTTGCTTTACACAACTATTTTTTATCTCTCTCTCTTTTTCTTTTATCCTCATAAAGCACTTTGTCAACAGCTACAGTAGCGTCTCCATGAGGCAAATTGAGACAAAATGAGAGGATCCAAACTTCACAAATTAAATTAATGTCTGCATCACATTGCATAGTAATCCCTCCAACAGTTGTCCAACCACAAACATTTCATTATGTCACGAGTTTCAGTAGTAGTACTCATTTGAAAAAAAATCTACTAATCAATTTATCACATTAACCCTCCTGTTGTGCTCGAGTCAAGGGAGGAAGAAGGAAGGAAAGGAGGGAGGAAGGATGGAGGAAAGGAGGGAAGAAGGAAGGGAGGAAAGGAGGGAGGAAGGAAAGGAAGGAAGGAAGGATGGAAGGGAGGAAGGAAGGTAGGAGGGGGGGAGGGAGGGAGAAAGGAAAAGAGGAAGGAAGGAAAGAAGGACAGAGGAAGGTAGGGGGGAGGAAAGAAAGAGAAAAGGAAGAAGGGAGGAAAGAGAGAATGAGCGAGGAAGGAAGGACAGACAGAAGGAAGGAAGGAAGGAAAGAAGGAATGGTCAAAAAAGACGGGTCAATTTGACCCGGGAGGACGACAGGAAGGTTAAAGTAGCTATAGATATCAAAAAGCAGTATGACTCCAGACATCCTCTACATCCATATAATCCACATTTTTTAACACTAAACAAAAAAAATACAGCATGTTGTTCTGTTTTCGTGTCAGTTCTCTTTTCCTTCTTCTTTCTTCCTTCCTCCTTTCCTTTCTCCTTCCCTCCTACCTTCCTTCCTTCCTCCCTTCCTTCCTTCCGTCTGTCTTCCCTCCTACCTTCCTTCCTTCCTCCCTTCCTTCCTTCCCTCGGTCCTTCCTTCCTTCCTTCTGTCTGTCTTTCCTCCCTTCCGTTCTCTTTTCCTCCTTCTTCCTCCCTCCCTTCCATCCTTCCTTCCTTCTTTCCTCTGTCCTTCTTTCCTTCCTTCCTCCTTTCCTTCCTCCTTCCCTCCTTCCATCATTTTTTCCTCCCTCCCTCCTACCTTCCTTCTTTCCTTCTTTCCTCTGTCATTCCTTCCACCCTCCTTCCTTCCTTCCTTCCTTCCTAACTCCCTCCTTTCCTTCTTTCTTCCTCCCTTCCATCCTTCCTGCCTCCTTTCCTTCTTTCTTCCTCCCTCCATTCCTTCACATTAAAGTACTTGTTGACATCAAAAAGAAATATGACTCCAGACATCCTCTACATCCATATAATCCACATTTTTAACACTAAACAAAAAAATAAAGCATGTTGTTCTGTTTTCGTGTCAGGTGTCATCTTATTTTCAAGTTTTGAGATTGTCTTCCAACAAAAATATCAGTCATCTTAAACAGGTCAATGGATGTTTCCCTTTACACTGTGTGAGATTCAGAAGAGAAATGGGTATGAAATAGCACAGAGAGCTGCAGGATAATGATTTTATTTCATTTTCAGTGTCGGTGTCCAGCAATACTCTGGCAGATTGTTCAGGGAGTGGATGTGTTTGTGCCATTGATCTTGGCCATCTGATAAGGAAGTCCAGCGACAGCCTGTTAACCTCAAACGGTGGGAGCATTAATCCATTTCAAAACATCCCGCTGCTTTTGGCTTTGCTCTGCTCGATTTCTCCTGACAGGCATATAGAGAAGGGGCAGTGCTAAACTATTTCTGTCTGCCTCATAACTCCTCTTATTTTCTTGGAAAGCAGCATGTTTGTGGTTTTTATGACACACAGTCAAAACTCCTGATGAAACTTTCAGAAACACATCATCGGTCAGGGAATGGGAGTGGTGTTGTTTCTCTACAATCCAGGAAATTAGATTTGTTAGAGGCTACAAGCTTTTCACCCGACTGCAACTTTATACCGGTTGCACATTTAATAGAGAGGATTATTTAGCCCTACAGCAGTTTACAGGCTTTCTGAGTTAACAGGTCATCCTGTTTCAAATGTTTACTACTGTAATCAGAAATAGTAGCTCAGAAAACCGTTCAGCTTGGAGCTCGCCTGAAGAAATATACAGAATTGGGCACTAACAGATTTGTTATAGGAAGTTGCAATGAGGGAATTTTATCATTAATGGTTGTGTTTTAAAAAGAGCTGAAGGTTAATGGAAATTGCCTGAAGGCAGAACAGCAGATCGCTTAACATCAAGGGATGGTTACTAATGAATAGTGTGACTGATAGCTGCTTTGAGATTATTGTGTGTCATTATAGGTGTGTGCCACGTTCCAATACACAGAATCTGATGTAACTGTTTCTAATTATACTGAGGTCAATGGAAAGTTATCAGGGTGACAGTCCTGATGATGAGAAGTGTGGGATTTTTTTTGTGATCAAATGTTTTATTTTGTTTTAAGGGAAGGTATAAACATACAAAATGGAGAAGAGAAGAAAAAAATTACATGTATATACACATATTATAAAGATAAATATATATTTCATACGTACATATATAGGTGTATATACGTATACACATAAACAACCAACTAAGATAAAATAATGATTTAAAATAAAAGTAAATAAATGCATAAATAATTATAAAAATAAATAAATAAAATGAAATAGAATTTAAAATCAATAAATTAATTAATTAATTAATTAATTAAAAATAAAAGTAAATAAATACATAAATAATTATAAAAATAAATAAATAAAATGAAATAGAATTTAAAATTAATTAATAAATTAATTAATTAATTAAATATGTATATAAAATAAATAATTAAATACAAACAAGAACTGTGGGATTTTGAAGACTGATTGAAAGCTCCAACAGATAAATAGATAAATAAGTGACAATGTGAAATGATTTGGTAAACCCAGAGATTAAAATTAAAGTTATGAATTTGGAATTGAGTCAACCACTATCCCTTTGGTTTATGGCTCTACATACTTATCATTAAAATCACTGGCTTGGCTGCAGAAATCTCAGACAGCCATATCTCAAAATCTGGGCATATAAAACCCAATAACTAGGCAACCTGAATCTTTAACAGCTGCTATTAGCCTGGAGTTTTTTATTACTATTATTATTTTATTTTTTTTCCTAATTATGTCTTCATTAAGTTTTTATTGCTCATAGCTCTCTGGAGTTAGTCATTAGGGCGTTTTATCAGTCCACTATCTTTGCTTAGTCTGAAATATATCAAAAAATACTTCATCAATTGTCAAAAAAAAAAAAAGTATGGTTGCCTCAAAGCACAAAGCACATGACAAATGTGCTCCAAATCCACACATGCAAATAATATGGAGACAATATGCAAGGTATATTTGGTCATATATATTTTGCTTTCAGTTTGTATGTGCTATGTTCTCCAGGAGTTTGGGACATTCATGTTCCCAATTTTTTTCAAACCGAATCAGCCTCAATCAGTGGTGTGCACAAGCTGGGGGCAGGCGGTCGCCCCCCCCCTCTTGGCCCAATTGTTGAAAAATGCGCGCTAAAGTGCCCTCTTGGGAGCCAAAATGTGTGCTAAGGTGCCCTCTTGGGAGCCAAAATGTGTGCTAAGGTGCCCTCTTGGGAGCCAAAATGTGTGCTAAGGTGCCCTCTTGGGAGCCAAAATGCATACTAAGGTGCCCTCCTGGTTGGCAAAACACGCACTAAAGTGCCCTCTTCAGTGGCAAGAACGTGCTGTATGTGCCCTTTTTTTTCTTTTCGCCCCCGCCCTTCAAAAAGTCTGTGCACGCCACTGGCCTCAATTGTACTTTGTATTGGCTGCTAATTACAGATGCATGCTGGAACGCTAAGCTACAAAGTGAATATTATACCTGCTAAAGATGAGTGTGTTACCATTGTCATTGTATTTATATTAGAATGCAAACATTAGCATTTAGCTCATAACATACATGTACGATCACATTAAACCAACTACTAACCATTCAAAGAGGATAAAATAATAATGGTTAACATAAAGCACATGCATAAGTTGCAGACATGTACAAATACATACATGCATGGTACAAAACAAACCTAAATGCATGTGAGTGGATGAATGAGTGAATGGATCAATGAGTGCTGGGATGTGTGACTGAACCTATATTTATGAACGGAATGTTTTGTTAGGTTGCCATGGTGATGTGGTGAGGGTGATGTGAGGTGATGTGATGCGAATGCTTGTGTGAATGCTTTGATGGAGGGTTGGGGGGGGGGGGGTGGATGTATATCTATGGCGGTACATCTTTTTACCTGTATGTTTGTATTACATGTTGTTTTTATTGTATGTTATTTATGTGCTGCAACTTCTTTCCCCTGTCTCCGAGACAAATTTCTCCCTGGTGGAGACCAATAAAAGTAACCTAACTAAACTAAATCTGTTAATAAAAGCACAGAAAAGGGAAACAAACTTAAATATTGGGTTATTATATACATCAAAGAAATCATGTAGAATTTGGGAACCTCTGAACAATAAATAAAGTGCCGCTAAAAGCAACAAATCTGGTTTCTTTTAAAGCAGTGTATGTTGTAAAATGACAGATTGTCTCCTCTGTTTTTGGATTGTTGCAGGTCTGACAGCCGTGCAGTAATTATCTTACACTGCATATGTACATCCTGCCTCATCCTGCCTCATCCTGTCAGTTCAGCTGGCTTCTACGGGTTTCAGTGAGGCAGATTTTACCTGTAAATATTTGGAGTCTCAGGAGCAAAACGGCTGGTGGTGAAGCACTCCTTATGTCCTCAACGCTTGGCAGGACATCAAACATCTTCTTCAGTTTCAGCAGACACCGTGCTCGCTCCTCAAACGCTCGCTGCTGCTGCTATTTGAGGCCGGACATTCAAGCTGTTGTCTGAGAATAAAAAATCAATCTTACAGTATGTCTTCCTTCGGAGGGAAAATCTTCCAGGGATTGAATGCATGTGAGTGTCTCGTTTACCTTTCACTGACACCCATTCTCTGTGTGCTGTGGACGAGCCTGCCTGTTTTGGCCATAATGATTGGGGTGTCTGAGCATAATGCAATTTGACCCGTTGCTAATGATGTCCTGACACTTGCTTAGCGGAGCT